>NC_090329.1:119094736-119394736 GCF_035084215.1 Heptranchias perlo | reverse complement strand
ACTCTAGGTTCACGAGCTTAGATTACAAATTGCTGGAAATTGCACTGTAGCCATTAAAAGGTTGCTTACATAGTACAGCTTTCATTTGCAGGTGCAGTTCATAGAATACATGATCCTATTGAGGATCAGTGCATGCTTATCATTGTACCAGAAAATGTATAACACATTAATCTTATTAGTTACAGGTGGCAGAAGATTTTTGTATAAAAAAAATGAAATTTTGAGGGAGGAATGTTTTTTGGGAATAAAATTATAGACATTTTTGGAGTTTTTTCGCTCAGTTTTATAGTGTTAGTTTCACTTTCTTCTTTCCCAAGTATAGTGGAGCTGTTTGCAAATGGAGGATTCTCAGGTCAGCCATATCAAATGAAAGAGCTTGTTAATTGTAAAGTTGCATCTGACAGAATGAGTACATTTCTTTCTTTATATTAAGTTTTCCAGAGCCATATGATTCATGCTGTATGACCTCTACAAAAGTGTGAACTGATAATATTGAATATGATAATTAAAGAAATGTTCATAAGCAGACATTTTTGTTTATAATATTCTTGGAATAAAATCAAAAATGTATTGCAACTTTCATTATGGTCAAATGCTCTATAGTTAGCTTTCGAGGACTGCATTTATCAAAGGTGAAGTAATAGCGTTTGCCCGTCACCTTGGGAGATGGATGAAAAGAGGAGGAGCTAGGACAACAATATGGGAACCTGGTTGAGAAATGACTAAACTGTGATGTAGACACACACAGGGACCAACTTTAACTCACCAAAATTGGTGGTAATGGCCTCAAAATGGGGTCAGTAGACTTACTGCCCCATTAATGACAATGCTCCAACCACCTCCATTTTTACAGGGGTCTACCACGAGGTAACTGAAGTGTCCACCTGTTTCAGGCAGTAAGCCCCTTTTGATATGCAAATAGGGGCCATATGATGTACGTAGGACCTCGATTGCCATTTTAGGACAGAACTGATAGGAGTGCGCACACTCTCCGACCAGTTTTACTTGTAGTACAGCTAAAGAGGTTCCAAAAGGGTAAGTTATAAATTGTTTTTGTGGGGCTAAGAGGAACAGGAATGTTTGCCTTGCTGCCGGCCACCTGATATTGCACTGGCCCGTTTGATGCCCGTAGTTTACCGGTGGTTCTTAAATAGGGCCCGGTGGCTCTGGCCTCTTGGCTGCCAGAATGGGCTGGTTGCTGGCGCACTCTACTGGTTGGTCACAAAAAAGTTAAAATTTACCCGTGTCTGGTAGACAAGCCTGAATACCAGCTACTGCTACTTTTCCCCCCATTCTGTACAAATCCAGTACAATCCTTGCAGTTAGGGAGTTGCATAGCAATAAATTCAGTGTGAAAAGGATTTTTCAACTTTTCTAGTTAATATTCTAGTCACAACAGTAGCAAAGTGTTAAGAGAGGAAATTGTAATTCAGTGTCGAAGCATCCCAGAGTGCAGTCATCATATTGTCATCTTGGCAGTCAGTCTTGCTTTGCGAGTGAAAATGTACTATTGTTCTGTCCACTGGATTTTGTAATCTCGCACACACCATCACTTGCGTTCTACCTTTTTGGAAGGCAGACTAATTCTCACTCTAGTGAAATTAAACTGATTTGAGTACCCAAAAAATGGTTCATTTTAGATGAATAAGCAGAAAAGAGTTTTCACAGCAAGATTCATCTATTTCCTATTGCTCCTCTTATATTAAAAATATGCGACCCTGTCCCTGTTATGGGCTAAACTCACTCACGAGTTAGCGGACCCTGACCTAACTGGCTCCAACCTTTTCTCTTACAGGCCATATGTGGTCTTGTCTCAGCTTGGAGCTCCTCAGCCTCCCTTTGGCTGACTAGAAAGTAAAAACATTATCCCTGTCTTTCACTGTTCCAGATTCAGATTACCCTAGACTGACTCTTTTATTCGTTCATGGGATGCGGGTGTCGCTGGCAAGGCCACATTTATTGCCCATCCCTAATTGCCCTTGAGAAGGTGGTGATGAGCCGCCTTCTTGAATCACTGCAGTCCATGTGGTGAAGGTTCTCCCACAGTGCCGTTAGGTAGGGAGTTCCAGGATTTTGACCCAGCGGCGATGAAGGAACGGCGATATATTTCCAAGTTGGGATGGTGTGTGAATTGGAGGGGAACGTGCAGGTGGAGTTATTCCCATGTACCTGCTGCTTTTGTCCTTCTAGGTGGTAGAGGTCGCGGGTTTGGGAGGTGCTGTCGAAGAAGCCTTGGCGAGTTGCTGCAATGCATCCTGTGGATGATGCACACTGCAGCCACTGTGCGCCGGTGGTGAAGGGAGTAAATGTTTAGGGTGGTGGATGGGGTGCCAATCAAGCGGGCTGCTTTGTCCTGGATGGTGTCAAGCTTCTTGAGTGTTGTTGGAGCTGCACTCATCCAGGCAAGTGGAGATTATTCCATCACAGAATATCCAGCCTCTGACCTGCTCTTGTAGCCACAGTATTTATATGGCTGGTCCAGTTAAGTTTCTGGTCAATGGTGACCCCCAGGATGTTGATGGTGGGGGCTTTGGCGATGGTAATGCCGTTGAACGTCAAGGGGAGATGGTTAGACACTCTCTTGTTGGAGATGGTCATTGCCTGGCACTTGTCTGGCGCGAATGTTACTTGCCACTTATCAGCCCAAGCCTGGATGTTGTCCAGGTCTTGCTGCATGTGGGCTCGGACTGCTTCATTATTTGAGGGGTTGCGAATGGAACTGAACACTGTGCAATCATCAGCGAACATAGAATCATAGATCATAGAAGTTACAACATGGAAACAGGCCCTTCGGCCCAACATGTCCATGTCGCCCAGTTTATACCACTAAGCTAGTCCCAATTGCCTGCACTTGGCCCATATCCCTCTATACCCATCTTACCCATGTAACTGTCCAAATGCTTTTTAAAAGACAAAATTGTACCCGCCTCTACTACTGCCTCTGGCAGCTCGTTCCAGACACTCACCACCCTTTGAGTGAAAAAATTGCCCCTCTGGACCCTTTTGTATCTCTCCCCTCTCACCTTAAATCTATGCCCCCTCGTTATAGACTCCCCTACCTTTGGGAAAAGATTTTGACTATCGACCTTATCTATGCCCCTCATTATTTTATAGACTTCTATAAGATCACCCCTTAACCTCCTACTCTCCAGGGAAAAAAGTCCCAGTCTGTCTAACCTCTCCCTGTAAGTCAAACCATCAAGTCCCGGTAGCATCCTAGTAAATCTTTTCTGCACTCTTTCTAGTTTAATAATATCCTTTCTATAATAGGGTGACCAGAACTGTACACAGTACTTCAAGTGTGGCCTCACCAATGCCCTGTAAAACTTCAACAAGACATCCCAACTCCTGCATTCAATGTTCTGACCAATGAAACCAAGCATGCCGAATGCCTTCTTCACCACCCTATCCACCTGTGACTCCACTTTCAAGGAGCTATGAATCTGTACTCCGAGATCTCTTTGTTCTATAACTCTCCCCAACGCCCTACCATTAACGGAGTAGGTCCTGGCCCGATTCGATCAACCAAAATGCATCACCTCACATTTATCTAAATTAAACTCCATCTGCCATTCATCGGCCCACTGGCCCAATTGATCAAGATCCCGTTGCAATCCCAGATAACCTTCTTCACTGTCCACAATGCCACCAATCTTGGTGTCATCTGCAAACTTACTAACCATGCCTCCTAAATTCTCATCCAAATCATTAATATAAATAACAAATAACAGCGGACCCAGCACCGATCCCTGAGGCACACCGCTGGACACAGGCATCCAGTTTGAAAAACAACCCTCTACAACCACCCTCTGTCTTCTGTCGTCAAGCCAATTTTGTATCCAATTGGCTACCTCACCTTGGATCCCATGAGATTTAACCTTATGTAACAACCTACCATGCGGTACCTTGTCAAAGGCTTTGCTGAAGTCCATGTAGACCACGTCTACTGCACAGCCCTCATCTATCTTCTTGGTTACCCCTTCAAAAAACTCAATCAAATTCGTGAGACATGATTTTCCTCTCACAAAACCATGCTGACTGTTCCTAATTAGTCCCTGCCTCTCCAAATGCCTGTAGATCCTGTCCCTCAGAATACCCTCTAACAACTTACCCACTACAGATGTCAGGCTCACTGGTCTATAGTTCCCAGGCTTTTCCCTGCCGCCCTTCTTAAACAAAGGCACAACATTTGCTACCCTCCAATCTTCAGGCACCTCACCTGTAGCGGTGGATGATTCAAATATCTCTGCTGGGGGACCCGCAATTTCCTCCCTAACCTCCCATAACGTCCTGGGATATATTTCATCAGGTCCTGGAGATTTATCTACCTTGATGCGCGTTAAGACTTCCAGCACCTCCCTCTCTGTAATATGTACACTCCTCAAGACATCACTATTTATTTCCCCAAGTTCCCTAACATCCATGCCTTTCTCAACCGTAAATACCGATGTGAAATATTCATTCAGGATCTCACCCATTTCTTGTGGTTCCGCACATAGATGACCTTGTTGATCCTTAAGAGGCCCTACTCTCTCCCTAGTTACCCTTTTGCCCTTTATGTATTTGTAGAAGCTCTTTGGATTCACCTTTGCCTGATCTGCCAAAGCAATCTCATATCCCCTTTTTGCCCTCCTGATTTCTCTCTTAACTCTACTCCGGCAATCTCTATACTCTTCAAGGGATCCACTTGATCCCAGCTGCCTATGCATGTCATATGCCTCCTTCTTCTTTTTGACTAGTGCCTCAATCTCCCGAGTCATCCAAGGTTCCCTACTTCTACCAGCCTTGCCCTTCACTTTATAAGGAATGTGCTTACCCTGAACCCTGGTTAACACACTTTTGAAAGCCTCCCACTTACCAGACGTCCCTTTGCCTGCCAACAGACTCTCCCAATCAACTTCTGAAAGTTCCTGTCTAATACCATCAAAATTGGCCTTTCCCCAATTTAGAATTTTAACTTTTGGGCCAGACCTATCCTTCTCCATAGCTATCTTAAAACTAATGGAATTATGATCACTTGTCCCAAAGTGATCCCTCACCAACACTTCTGTCACCTGCCCTTCCTTATTTCCCAAGAGGAGGTCAAGTTTTGCCCCCTCTCTAGTCGGACCATCCACATACTGAATGAGAAATTCCTCCTGAATACACTCAACAAATTTCTCTCCATCCAAGCCCCTAATGCTATGGCTGTCCCAGTCAATGTTGGGAAAGTTAAAGTCCCCTACTATTACCACCCTATTTTTCTTGCAGCTGTCTGTAATCTCCTTACATATTTGCTCCTCAATTTCCCGTTGACTATTTGGGGGTCTGTCGTACAATCCTATCAAAGTGATCTCTCCCTTCTTATTTTTCAGTTCTACCCATATAGACTCAGTGGGCGAACCCTCGGATATATCCCCTCTCACTACTGCCGTGATGTTCTCCCTAATCAAGAACGCAACTCCCCCTCCTCTCTTACCTCCTGCTCTATCTTTCCTATAGCATCTGTACCCTGGAACATTGAGCTGCCAGTCCTGCCCCTCCCTTATCCATGTTTCAGTAATAGCTATAACATCCCAGTCCCATGTACCCATCCATGCCCTGAGTTCATCTGCCTTGCCCATCAGACTTCTTGCATTGAAATAAATGCAGTTTAATCTAGACTTCCCTTGGTCTTTGCCCTGCTTTCTCAGACCATCTGTCCGGTCATGTTCTGTACACTCTCCCTTACTGCCTTTTGTTTCTGTCACCATTTTATTTCCCACTGACTTCCTGCATCGGTTCCCATCCCCCTGCCACATTAGTTTAAACCCTCCCCAACAGCACTGGCAAACACTCCCCCTAGGACATTGGTTCCAGTCCTGCCCAGATGCAGACCGTCCAATTTGTACTGGTCCCACCTCCCCCAGAACCGGTTCCAATGGCCCAGGAATTTGAATCCCTCCCTCTTGCACCATCTCTCAAGCCACGTATTCATCTTAGCTATCCTGTCATTCCTACTCTGACTTGCCCGTGGCACTGGTAGCAATCCTGAGATTACTACCTTTGAGGTCCTACTCTTTAGTTTAACTCCTAACTCCTTAAATTCAGCTTGTAGGACCTCATCCTGTTTTTTACCTATATCGTTGGTGCCTATATGCACCACGACAACTGGCTGTTCACCCTCCCCCTCCAGAATGTCCTGCAGCCGCTCCGAGACATCCTTGACCCTTGCACCAGGGAGGCAACATACCATCCTGGAGTCTCGGTTGCGTCCGCAGAAACGCCTGTCTATTCCCCTTACAATCGAGTCCCCTATCACTATAGCTCTGCCACTCTTTTTCCTGCCCTCCTGTGCAGCAGAGCCAGCCACGGTGCCATGAACCTGGCCACTGCCACCTTCCCCTGGTGAGCCATCTCCCCCAACAGTATCCAAAACGGTATACCTGTTTTGGAGGGAGATGACCGCAGGGGACCCCTGCACTGCCTTCCTACTCTTCCTCTGTCTGTTGGTCACCCATTCACTATCTCCCTCAGTAATTTTTATCTGCGGTGTGACCAACTCACTGAACGTGCTATCCACGACTTTCTCAGCATCGCGGATGCTCCAAAGTGAGTCCATCCGCAGCTCCAGAGCCGTCAAGCGGTCAAACAATAGCTGCAGCTGGACACACTTCCCGCAGGTGAAGGAATCAGGGATACAGGAAGGAGCCCTGAATTCCCACATCTCACAAGAGGAACATGACACGGCTCTGGGATCTCCTGCCATGACTTAACCCTTAAGTTAGCTTAACAACAACTGCAATGTCAAGAGAAAAAAAAGGAAAGAAAAACTACTTACCACTCCCTTTAAGGAGTTTACTCCTTTAAATTGTTCTCAATTTAGAGAATGTTAACTACACTAGGGACCTTGATTCACTAAAAAATAAACGCTACTTCCTATAAGACCAGCAGACCTTCCCTTTCCTTTTACTTCAGTTACTGTCGATAAGTAGAAATACTCACCTGAACCTACTCACCAATCAGGTGCCTCCCCTGTGTCGCGTCCCGATCTGATTCCTGACGTCACTTCGAACTCGGTCACAGCTCCGCTCGGCTCCTCTCAGCTGTTCTCAGCGCTCTGAAATCCCGCCTTTTATCGGACGCTCCCTCAAATTAAATGAATCCCACCAATTTCACTTCAATTAAAAAGGTATACTCAAGGGCCCTTGCTGAACAGCAGTCCCCCACTACACAACAGAGACCAGAGAATCCACAAACTCTAACCTTAGACAAATTCAGCAGGAAAATACTCACCAGCCAATCACTTACCTCTTCCTTGGTGACGTCCCACTTGGATTACTTTTTGCTTCTTATTTATCTTAGGTCCAGGAGTTGAGTCCCTGTGATGTTGCACAGTAGTGGTCTCTTGGTGCAGGTCTGCTGCTGCTTTTATTCCACAATCTCAGTCTTCTACTCTCAGGTCCACTACCGCTCTGCAGGAAAAGCAAGGCAAAGCAGCACCTCCTTCCCCCACTTCACCAAACTCCCACACTTACCGAACTCTCAGCACACTGTGTTGTCCTCACATCCCCATTTCTGACCTTATGATAGAGGGAAGGTCATTGATGAAGCAGCTAAAGATGGTTGGGCCTAGGACACTGCCCTGAGGAACTCCTGCAGCAGTGTCCTGGGGCTGTGATGATTGGCTTCCAACAACCACTACCATCTTCCTTTGTGCTAGGTATGACTCCAGCCACTGGAGAGTTTTCCCCCTAATTCCCATTGACTTCAATTTTTCTAGGGCTCCTTGGTGCCACACTCGGACAAGTGCTGCCTTGATGACAAGGGCAGTCACTCTCACCTCACCTCTGGAATTCAGCTCTTTTGTCCATGTTTAGACCAAGGCTGTAAATGAGTTCTGGAGCTGAGTGGTCCCGGCAGAACCCAAACTGAGCATCGGTGAGCAGGTTATTGGTGAGTAAATGTTGCTGGATAGCTCTGTCGACAACACCTTCCATCACTTTGCTGATGATTGAGAGTAGACTGATGGGGCGGGAATTGGCCGGATTGGATTTGTCCTGCTTTTTGTGGACAGGACATACCTGGGCAATTTTCCACATTGTCGGGTAGATGCCAGTGTTGTCGTTGTACTGGAACAGCTTGGCTAGAGGCGCGGCTAGTTCTGGAGCACAAGTCTTCAGTACTACAGCCGGGATGTTGTCGGGGCCCATAGCCTTTGCTGTATCCAGTGCACTCAGCCGTTTCCTGGATATCACGTGGAGTTAATCAAATTGGCTGAAGACTGGCTTCTGTGATGGTGGGGATATCGGGAGGAGGCCGAGATGGATCATCCACTCAGCACTTCTGGCTGAAGATGGTTGCAAACGCTTCAGCCTTGTCTTTTGCACTCACATGCTGGACTCCGCCATCATTGAGGATGGGGATGTTTACAGAGCCGCCTCCTCCCGTTAGTTGTTTAATTGTCCACCACCATTCATGACTGGATGTGGCAGGACTGCAGAGCTTTGATCTGATCCGTTGGTTGTGGAATCGCTTAGCTCTGTCTATAGCATGTTGCTTCCGCTGTTTAGCATGCATGTAGTCCTGAGTTGTAGCTTCACCAGGTTGGCATCTCATTTTTAGGTACGCCTGATGCTGCTCCTGGCATGCTCTTCTACACTTCTCATTGAACCAGGGTTGATCCTCTGGCTTGTTGGTAATGGTAGAGTGAGGAATATGCCAGGCCATGAGGTTACAGATTGTGCTGGAATACATTTCTGCTGCTGCTGATCGCCCACAGCACCTCATTGATGCCCAGTTTTGAGCTGCTAGATATGTTCTGAATCTATCGCATTTAGCACGGTGGTGGCGCCACACAACACATTGGATGGTATCCTCAGTGCGAGGACTATGCGGTGGTCACTCTTACCAATACTGTCATCGACAGATGCATCTGCGACAGGTAGATTGATGAGGACGAGGTCAAGTAAGTTTTTCCCTCGTGTTGTTTCGCTCACCACCTGCCGCAGGCCCAGTCTAGCAGCTATGTCCTTCAGGACTCGGCCAGCTCGGTCAGTAGTGGTGCTACCGAGTCACTCTTTGTGATGGACATTGAAGTCCCCCGCCCAGAGTACATTCTGTGCCCTTGCTACCCTTAGTGATTCCTCCAAGTCATGTTCAACATGGAGGAGGACTGATTCATCAGCTGAGGGAGGGTGGTAGGTGGTAATCAGCTGACTTCTCCAGTTAGAGATAGAGAGAAAGGCTCCAATCCCCCTCAGATATGAATGTCGAGGATTGGCTTGCCGAACTACCAATTCTAATAGCCTACCTTGAATGAGGACCCTCTCCCACTTGACATGCGAGTTCATGGCAACTACATTGTTTAGCTGAGCAACACTCCCCCTTGCTTCTGATGTTGAATGAAAATCCAGGATGCGTTCAATGGCTTTCCAATGTCTCAAAACTAATGTATTAAGCAAAAGGCAACAGTTTTAATTACTAAAATAAAATCTGAAAATGCTCGAAACATTCAGCAGGTCAGGCAGTATCTGTGGAGAGAGGAAAAAAGGAAGACTTGTATTAATATAGAGCCTTTCACGACCTCAGGACATCCCAAAGCGCTTTATAACCATTGAAGTACTTTTGAAATGTAGTCACTGTTGTAATGTAGGAAACTCCGCAGCCAATTTGCAAACAGCAAGGTCCCACAAACAGCAATGTGAAAATGACCAGATAATCTGTTTTAGTGATGTTGGTTGAGGGTTCAATTTTGGCCAGGACACCAGGGAGAACTCTCCCGCTCATCGCATAGTGCCACGGGATCTTTTATGTCCACCTGAGAGAGCTGGTGGGGGCCTCGATTTACTATCTCATCCTAAAGACAGTACCTCTGACACTCACTCTGCACTAGAGTATCAGCCTGGATTATGTGCTTGAGTATCTGGAGTTGGACTTGGAACCCACAACCTTCTGACTCAGCAATAAGAGTGCTACCAACTGAGCCACAGCTGACACAAGAAAGGTAGGGTTAACATTTCAGGTTTTATGACTCTTTACCAGAACCGTAACAGATAGATAACAGTGAAGTAGTTGAGGCGAATAGCATAGATGCATTTAAGGGGAAGCTAGAGAAACACATGAGGGAGAAAGGAATAGAAGGATATGGTGATAGGGTGAGATGAAGTGGGATGAGAGGAGGCTCGTGTGGAGCATAAACACCAGGAATGGACCAGTCGTGCCGAATTGCCTGTTTCTGTGCTGTAAATTCTATATAATTTTGTGCCTTAGCCTCTTTAATGCTGCAGAAGTGAGGGGTTTATTACGCAGCGAGTTGTTACGATCTGGACCGCACTGCCTCAAAGGGCGGTGGAAGCAGATTCAATAGTAACTTTCAAATGGGGAATTGGATAAATACTTGAAAAGGAAAAATTTGCAGGGCTTTGGGGAAAGAGCAAGGGGAATGGGTCTAATTGGATAGTTCTTTCAAAGAGCCAGCACAGGCACGATGGGCCATATGGTCTCGTTCTATGCTGTACCTACTATGATAAGATGAACAGGGTAAAAAAGACAAATGAAAATCACGTCGAAGAGAAGAGACAAACGTCTTCAAGGTGGGCATTCCTGGAAGAGAAGTGGCAGTGAATTAAAGAATAAAATAAAATCCTGCAGATGCTTGAAATCATGAATAAAAATAGAAAATGCTGGAAACACTCAGCAGGACAGGCTAGGGTTGCCAACTCTGGTTTGACATATTCCTGGAGATTTGATCATGTGATATTTGATCTTAATGGCATTTGATCATGTGACATCACTCATGCTGCTTAATTACATGGTTGATACGTGACATTTGCCCACTGTTTGCAAAAGTTATTGTATTTACCTTAGTTGAGTGTATCATTATCACCAAGTCCCGAATTAAATGTTTGACTTTTTGTTTTGTAGTGAGATGAATTACAACATAATTTATAAATGAAAGAAAGAACATAAAAGAGTAGAAAGATTTAAGGATAAGTAATGTTTAAATAAAAACTACTTCCGTGATGTTTCTACAGTATCGACCACAATGAGAAACACGAAGTAAAATCCACTAATTCAACAAAAGCATCATCAACATAAGTAACTTTTAATTAAAGTTTTCGGACAATTTTATGACTTTTTACAATACACAGCAAGTTACAAAAATGCAAACTCACACTTTCCTCAAATCACAAACAAAATTAAATTTCTCCAGGAAGTTTATTTTTTCGCTGAATTTCTCAAGTTCATTTTTATTCTGTCTGTTAATAAGGGTAATTTTCCTGTTTTGTCTTTGTGCAATACTCAATTCATATAATTTACATTGAAGTTTTACACATTAAATTAATGTATAGATCTAACCTACACCACCGTAACTTGTCCCTTGCACACCCTGCACTCCGCAGCGGCTCCCTCCACCACCAACGTAACTTCATTGGAAGTACGACGAACTGCCTTTCAGGCACCGAGGTGACCAGCAATGGCCAGTCAATGCAGATTCGTTGCAAGCCATGACAGCCAGGGTACTGCATATGCGTGAATCGCGCATACAAGGACCATTTCTCCTGCGCCACCAGCAGCAGCGCCCGGGAGACTCCTGAGCAAAGCAGGAGGGTTGGCAACCCTAGGTCAGCAGCATCTGTGCAGAGAGGAAGGTAAGGTTAATGTTTCAGGTCATAAGACATGAAATGTTAACCCTACCTTCCTCTCTGTGACTTCTCCCTGTGGATGTAGAAAATAGATCCATTTGAATATTGAAGACAGTCGTGTGAATTATTCTAATGTTGACTTTCAGAAATAACTAAATTTGTGTTAATCTTGATGTATTGAGTTCTCCATGAAATGTTCAAGGTGAATCCTGTTTATTGTCCTAAAACATTTTTTAAAAGGAACTAGTGTAGATTTTTTTTAAAACAGTAACAAATGTTTGTTACTGGAAAGATTGTTTTGTATGGCAGTGAGTAAGATCAATAGAACATTCTGCATATTTATGCTTTAGTAAATCTTTTTTCAATGGTTTAAATGCTGTACTTTCAACTACAGCAAAGCAGTATCTGCCTACTGTTAAACTTTGTCCAAAAAAAAAATCAATTTTTCCACATTTAGTTTTCCCAAATTCATGCTTGTTCCTTAATGGCACTCCCATGGGCACAGGTCCTTTGTTTTCTTAGCCATGTTATTCTTGATATCAGTAGTCAATAAATGTCAGTAGGCTGTTTGACCATGGAAAGTATCACAGGTGAGCCCGATTCTGTTCTCACTCAATGTCCATAATTCTGGATAGGAATAGGAACTTTGACTTTTTTTTCCCTCCTTTGTAGCTCAGTAATCTTGAGGCCAGCTGTTGTGCTTCAACTGATGCCCAAGCTGAGATAAGTTAACTCGGCACAAACTGGAGATTGAACCTGGCACTTCCTGACCAATATGGTTTGGTAGTACACTGGGTGATAACTTTGCCCACTGGGCCATCGGGGGAGCTCCCATAATAAAGATGAAATTGATCTATTATATTGCATTTGTTTCATGTGTAGTTAAATCACAAAATGTGAGGTAGCTGTGAAAGTTACTTGGCCGTGTAAATGGAACATGTAGATTAATGCTGTCGAGAAGAAATTTTGCTTAAAGCTAGATGTAGGTTAGCACTTGTGAAAGGATAAAACCACATAGGTACAACTTACATATTACTGCAGATAACATTGTGAAGATTGTACTAGGAAAAATTGTTCCCCTTACCTCTATGGTAAACTTGACAATATGTGAAATGGTAAGTGTTCTGAGTTAATCACAAATCAATTGTGATACTATTGGGATTAAAATAGAAAACCACAAAGGGATAAATGGATTTACGCTCGTACCCTGTAATTAACATCATGCAAGCTTGTTCACATCCTCCTCCTGTTTTGTACATAGTGGATCGTTTCAAATATTTTGAAGAGACCACTGATTGCTTTTTTTCTGTTTGACGTGATGGTTTGGAAAATTGCCTGACTGTAATAAAACTTATCAAAGCAAACTGTTGCCATTTCTGGCCAAGTTAGATTGAGATCCCTTGCGGCAACATACCAGCAACTCCCTCAGAACGTTAACAAAACAGACCAATACTTTGATGATTTAGGGCTGAAAACACATGTGCTTCTTGGTATTATGCAGTTTGTAGATTACATTTTCTTTGCTGTAAAAGATTGAGGAGAGCTGTGAATGCAATACAAGCCTAAATGTGTTATGCCATAATGGAGCTAGTAGTAAAATAGCAATATTGGAAATATAGGTGGTGGGAGGGGAAGGGCATGGATTAATGAATATGTAAACAATTGGCCACACATTCTTCTCACAATCAACAAATAACAGTGGTGCAGGCACAGTAAATTAAGGTGAGCAATTGGCTGATATTGATTAAAAGTAAATTCAATAAATCTTAAAATTTAGGGTGCAGTGTTGGGGATCTGGATATGAATCCTAGCCTCAAACTGATGTTCTTATTCAGCTATCACCAACTTTTGCCAGTTCTTGCCTTTGTTAGACAGTACTTTCTACCAGTGACAAAAAAAGAGCTGTGGTGGAAATCCGCAACAAAAACAGAAACTGCTGGAAATAAGTAGCAGTCAACCGGCATCTGAAAAGATAGATCAATATCTGAAATGTTAACCTTTTGTAAAAGTAGTAGTCTGCTGCAATTATTTGTCCTCCAAAAACACTTTGCTCTGAAGCATGAGGAAAACATGCATTTGTTGGAAGAGGTATCTGAAAGTGACCACCTGTAGGTGTTGCACCAGTTCCAGCTATTATTTCTCCAGTGTTCACAAGGAACCCAAGATGCTAACAAAGTACCTGCTGAATTATGGGCCTCAGATACTTGGGAGGAAGCTCGAATGAGTCAGTCAGCTTAATAGCAAAAGGATGTGCAAGTGCAGTAGCCATATATAGAATGCAACTATGGAAAGGCAATTTTGGAGACGACAGAAAGTAAAGAGAGTTAACCTCCTTCTCTTGCTGGTTTAATGGAGCCTCTTCTATCAGAACTGATTAATCAGGAGCTCTCATTAACTTATGTAACTTTTCCTATACCTGAGCCCCTGTTGGTGATACAAATCAGCAATTTACCTCTCTAATTTTGATAACTGACTCAAAGTAAATTGATTGTATATCTGACCCATGCATCTGTTGTTATGCTCCTTTATTGGTTTAGGCTTGTGAAGAAAAGAAGGCATCTTTTTTAGCCACCATTTCCATATAACTGATAAATGGGTACTCATTGTGGTGTAATTCAAGTCAGAAGGATCTTGGGTTCAACCCCTGATCTCACTATTGGAGGCAGTGATGCAAAATTTAGCACTTTGCCCATAAACTAGGAGTGAGAATAAGATCAGCAATAGTATTCACTCCTGAATTTTGCTGGAATGTGTACAACTGCTTTTATGTTAAATTTAGTGCCACTGGCTGCTGCTCCCATATAGCTGCCGAGAATCCCAAAGTATACTTAACAGATTTGGTTAGGCTTTTTTTAACCACTTCTTCCTATCTGCCATTTTTTAAGCAAATAAATCAAGTTTACTTTAGGGTTACTGCTAGCTGCATGAGATTCATACATTGGAAGCTGATGGCACTGGCATGGCATTTTTGCAACATAAAAGCAGCTTGTATGTGTGAACATTTGATGAGCGCAGGTTCTGATTCTGCTGGGGTTGCCTACGTAGTTGAACAGTGTGCTCACGCATGAAGAGCTTAAACATGAAGGATGAGGTTCTGACAGGCTGCAGCGGCTAGAACAATCGTATCCCTGACAGTTGCCACATTCAACACAGAAGGGAGTCCCAAATTTTTGCTGCCCTTCTGGTGCACTCCCACTAAGTTGAGTGGGAGTATGGTGGAAGGACCACAAATTAGGCCGGAACCTAATCACAATTGGGACCCACCCTGTGCTGTCAGTATCCGTGGGGTCTTGTTTAGAATGGAAACTCTGCCCACCCTAAACAAGTTCACCTGCAACAGACGGGGGCAGGCGTGGCCAAGGAAGGGGAATTCTTGACCAGGAGTTTCCTTGTCCCCAGCATGGGATCGCGGGCGAGAGGAAGTGAACCTGGGGATTCAGGCTTGGGTATTTGCCTAAACCCCTGAATAGTCAAGCTGCCAGTATATAAAAATTGTCTTGCTTTACAAGGGGGCTGAAAAGATCCTGGGGATGGGGCTGCCTGCTGGTCTCAGCTTGCTTCTCCTGCACCCTCTCCCTCAATCTGCAATGGGGGGCAGTCAAGGTGTACCCCTAGTGGCATGGTGCCTGCAAGCTTTCTGATCATAAGGGGAATTTCCCCAACCTGCATTCTCTGATGGGGCTAGTGGCAGAGGTTCTTGATGGGAGGATTCTGAGATTTCTGCTGAATGAAAGGCCTGTGCTTGCTTGGGCTTGGGGGAAGAAAAAAGTCTTTCCTCCTCACCTATCCACATTGGGTTCTTTATTACCTAAGTTGAATTAGAAGGCACAAGTCATTTATGTGTGGGTCAGGTGGGGCTGCCAGCCAATCATGAATCTTTGATGGTCTGACTTGAATTAAACTTTAGTAATTGGAATGAACTTGTCATCCAGTGTGCAGATTGGGGATGACATTCCTTTGTCAATCACAAGAAACAGGAGAAATCCTCTTTCTCTAATTGATGATTACTAATGAACTTATGTTCTCAGAAACTACACATTTCAAAGCTCTGCTTTCCCATAATTTTGTTAGTGGGTTATGGAAAAACTGGCATGTCCTGTTTTTCCATTAGGGATAGTTTCAGGCTTCTAGATCATTTACTTTAAGAGATCTCAGTTCTAGAATATCTCCATCTGTTATTCGATTTAGGATTGAAAGCTAGTTCTGCCAGGACACATACAGTAGCTGTGGAAATCTTTACTATATTAGCCAAGAATGACTCAGTTGCTATCATTTTGTATCTCGACATTTCAAGAAAGGTTTCAGTCCAGTCTTGTTTTATCTTCCAATTGTTGTTTAAATTTAAATGCTTCAAAATTGGTGTCCACCCGCCCTCCCCATTTGAATTTATTGCATTCCTGTGAACTGAAATTCAGTTATTCAATGATGTAGGATGTGCCAGCAAATCATCACGTCATTTGTACTTCATTATTCTGATAAATGTCGCATGCTTCTAATTGATCTCCTTCTCATTTTATTTTTCACATTTGTTTGCCATTTCTTACACAAGATTAGTATAGTTCTGGTAACTTTAATTTCTCTAGTATCATGAACACTTAGAATTTGATTTTGGTTTTTAACCATATCCCTGAATTTAATCACAGGATGTGGAGATGCCGGTGATGGACTGGGGTGGACAAATGTAAGGAGTCTTACAACACCAGGTTATAGTCCAACAGCTTTATTTAAAATCACAAGCTTTCGGAGGCTTTCTCCTTCGTCTGGTGAGTGTGGGATTCCATGAAAGGTACCGCATATATAATCAGAGTACAATGCCTGGTGATTACAGATAATCTTTTCAACTGTCCGTTATCAAGGCAATCAAAGGAGTTGAATAGTGTTCAGACAGAGAGACATTACATACAAGACTACTGAATATACAAACGGTCAGAACCCAAAGACAGAGAGAGAGAGAGAGAGAGAATGACCAGTTGTATTAAAAACAGATAACTTTTTTTTGCTGGTGGGGTTACGTGTAGCGTGACATGAACCCAAGATCCCGGTTGAGGCCGTCCTCATGGGTGCGGAACTTGGCTATCAATTTTTGCTCGATTTTGCGTTGTGTGTCTCGAAGGCTGCCTTGGAGAACGCTTACCCGAAGATCGGTGGCTGAATGTCCTTGACTGCTGAAGTGTTCCCCGACTGGGAGGGAACCCTTCTGTCTGGCGATTGTTGCACGGTGTCTGTTCATCCGTTGTCTCAGTGTCTGCATGGTCTCGCTGATGTACCATGCTCCGGGGCATCCTTTCCTGCAACGTATTTGCCGGGACACAACCAACAGAGTACCCTTCGTCGTCCAGTACTTCCCCGGAGCGGAGAAACTACGCCATGTTCTTCGCAGCCTTCAACATGTCATCGATGACGACGAACACCTCGCTAAGGCCATCCCCACGCCTCCACTACTCGCCTTCAAACAGCCACTTAACCTCAAACAGCCCATCGTTCGCAGCAAATTACCCAGCTTTCAGGAGAACAGCGTCCACGACACCACACAACCCTGCCACGGCAACCTCTGCAAGACATGCCAGATCATCGACACAGATACCACCATCACACGAGAGGACACCACCCACCAGGTACATGGTTCATACTCCTGCGACTCGGCCAACGTTGCCTACCTCATACGTTGCAGGAAAGGATGCCCCGGAGCATGGTACATTGGCGAGACCATGCAGACACTGTGACAACAGATGAACGGACACCACGCAACAATCGCCAGACAGAAGGGTTCCCTCCCAGTCGGGGAACACTTCAGCAGTCAAGGACATTCAGCCACCGATCTTCGGGTAAGCGTTCTCCAAGGCGGCCTTCGAGACACACGACAATGCAAAATCGTCGAGCAGAAATTGATAGCCAAGTTCCGCACCCATGAGGACGGCCTCAACCGGGATCTTGGGTTCATGTCACGCTACACGTAACCCCACCAGCGAAAAAAAGTTATCTGTTTTTAGCACAACGGGTCTCTCTCTCTCTCTCTCTCTTTCTCTCTCTCTCACTCTCTTTCGGTTCTAACTGTTTGTGTATTCAGTAGTCTTGTATGTAATGTCTCTCTGTCTGAACACTATTCAACTCCTTTGATTGCCTTGATAACGGGCAGTTGGAAAGATTATATGTAATCACCAGGCATTGTTCTCTGACTATATATGTGGTACCTTTCATGGAATCCCACACTCACCTGACGAAGGAGAAAGCCTCCGAAAGCTTGTGATTTTAAATAAAGCTGTTTGACTATAACCTGGTGTTGTAAGACTCCTTACATTAATCACAGGAGCCATAGATTCACACACTCACTGCTGGACTCTGAATAAATGGAAGTCATCTATTAAAATTAACTGATGCCATCTCAGTTTGCACTTGCAATCATAACTAATCTATTTGTAATAGGAATCAGTTAGTTTTGAAAGTCGTCAGAGCATTGTTGTACATAACAAATTCTCAACAACCTCTCCAGACCTACAACCTCTTACCCTTAATGTGAATTATGTGTATATCTGTTTCTTATGAGTGCTTTTTCTTCCACACATAAAACATTTGGGAAAGGCACAGCAATTTTATAAATCAACAGTTCAGCTGAATGGAAGGATTCATTTTAAGTATCAGTGTTCCAGTACCTCTCCAGATGCAGTAGAATGTGTGTAGAATCGCTGGAATAATGAATAGATACATAGAGACCGGACGTAGCATTTTCCTGTTACATTGAAACTTCCAGATTTGACTATAAATGAAATATTAAGCAATGATTTTTGTCATTACTTGCAAAGTTCTGTTTCTCACAAACATACCACACTGTTCAGGTGTTTGAATTGCAGCCAGATGGGAACAGGACAGAATAACATTGATCTCGTGGAACCGTTCCAGAGAACTTATGCCCGTGGTAAATGCAGTGAATTTAAACTATTTCTACTTTGTCAATAAACTTTATTAATGAGAAGTGCAAAACTTGTTTTTTAATATATCAAAAATCTTGTATGTAGTGTATACTTCCTGTAAGTGCAGCACTTTCTGGAACACCTGACTGTTGCACTTAAAATAAATGACTCTAAGCCAATTTGTTATACTTACCTCTGATTGGCTCATTCTTCCCATATGTCTGATTCAAGCTCTGGGTCTTTCCAGCCTCCCATTTGTGTCACTGAGCTGGGTAACGCTGTTCTCCACAGCAACGTTGGTCTAGGGTCTGTGAAAATTGGACCTTGCGCCCGACAGAAACTATGGCTACTTTTCCCTGCCTTGAGTGACAGTGGTCTTTCCTACCCCGCTGACTGCTTCCTCTCTGTACTCCTGTCTCACTCCAATGCCCTGAGCATTGGTGCCTTTCCCCACCTTCCCACTACGACAATGCTATGTACTGGTGCCTTTACCTGCTCCATGTCACTGACATGCCCCACGCCTAGAAGTACCATGGGGGTAATTTTCAACCATGCTATCTGCGTGGTAACCTGGTGGAGTGGATTGCCTGCCTTTTATAGAACCTGCCGGATTACTGTTTCATTGATTTCAGTGGAATGAAAATGAGGCGGGTTCTACAATTTGCAGGCAATCGGTTCAGCCAGGTTACCACCCTGGTGGCAAAGTTAACTTTACCCCCCATATTTCTGTATACCTGGCTTTAAGGAACCGGATTTAAGTTTTACAAAGTGTTTACTATGGTTTTAGGAACTTAACTCTAATTTCAGAAATGTGGCCATCGCTCCTTTCTGGGAGCAGGAGAAGAGGGGTGAGTGTTATGGACTGCTTTCCCAGCACTAAGCCTAGAGCCAAGCTTAGTTATTTAAAGCGCATAATGCACATCTACGGTAATTGCCAACATACAGTCAATAATTACACAATAAGTGCTTTTAAGCCACAGATGGTATGCAGCTCACTGCCAGGATACTTCTGGGAGGAATTGGTGATGGCTGATAGCCTTCATTCTCCTTTGCCGTTCTTCCTGTCAAGAAAATACTGTCCCCTGCCCCTAACACTATCCCATCTCATATCCACCAATAGTACCCAGAGTATACCAGTCCTCAATGCTCCTGGACCATGGGACTTCACTCCCCAATCCTCTCAGACCCTCGCATCCCCTTTGCCAGTATTCACTCAACCTGTGACTATCTCCGCACTCCCACATCTCTTCTCCCAACTAGTGATCCCTGACATCAGCATGCCCCTCTCCCCTTTCTAATAGTCCCTCACCCAGATACTCCCAATCCCAATCTTCTGTATCCTGGACTTGTTAAAAAAGGGAACAGATAAAATTTATTGCATTACAGTTTCCACAAAAACATGGACATAATCATATAATTTGAATGTGAAAATACTGGTAATACTCTTTTATAATACCTTGTAATAAAAATGCAATTTAATTTGCTGAATCACCACAAATCAGTGTCCCTGATAATATATTGTCCATTACATGGCATGAAACATCATATCTTCCAACTTACTGGGAACAACGCAACAGGAGATCTGCCATATATGAAAAATATTACATATAGTGTGCTCTGCACTCTTCCTGTGTAATATTTAATCATAGTCAATTTATTCAAATATATAAATTTGTGCTGCACACATCTTGCAATTGATATATAAATTTTGCCTCAAGTAAATTTCCTTCACCTGATTTGCATAATGTGCATATTTAGTAATGGAAATTCACCTGTATATTAATTTGTTGGAAGAGCAGAAAGTTAACCAAGTGAACTAATCAAAACATTAAAAAAATTACAAATCCTTTCATTTGCCAATTCTTCCCCCACCCAGTAATTGAAATTTCTGATGCCCTTTCCAGAGACCTGGACATTTCTGTGGGGCTTTGGGCTTGAATTCTGGCTTCAGTCCCAGAGTTGGAAATTTAATTTGGACCTTGGATTCTGGGGATTTCTGTCTCATGTGGACACATTCCATGGAATCGAAAAGAAATATAATTTTTTCTCAGTGTTTTTATACAGTTTAAGCCAGTAAATAAAAATTCTGAATTAAAGTTTTTTTTTCGGATAATTTTTTTGTGTGTCACTGAGGAGGAAACTGATGTTTGTGTAGCATGAAGGGAATGTTTATAAAGCTGTTTGATGCTCTTGGGTATTGTGGCCAGAGCCAGTCAGCCAACCTCAGAGCACGGCAAGGTGTAAGTCAATGGAGACATGACAGTGGGGAAAAAGCCCCCTGAGAATTAAGGGGGAAATCTTTTACTAACATGTAAATAAGTGAAAAATATGGTTTGTAGTGGAAAATAAAACAATTTAAGAGTGATTACAACAACTTGCATTTATATAGAGCCTTTAACGTAGTAAAACCAAGGCGCTTCACAGGAGTGCTATCAAACAAAATTTGACACCAAGCCACATCAGGAGATATTAGGACAGGTAACCAAAAGCTTGGCCAAAGCGGTAGGTTTTAAGGAGCGTTTTACAGGAGGAGAGAGAGGTGGAGAGGTTTAGGAAGGGAATTCCAGAGCTTAGGACCTAGGCAACTGAAGGCACATCAGCCAATGGCAGAGCGATTAAAATCGGGGATGCGCAAGAGGCCAGAATTGGAGGAGCGCAGAGATCTTAAGCAAATCCACTGTGGAGGATGGAGTAAAAAATGGTGAATTGTAAATAGTAAGAATAAAAAGTTTTGGGCAGGAAAGTGTATTTTATTCACATTTTGTAAAGTGCTAGATTAATGGTAGATAACACATGTATCTGAGAGGTAGGGTGAGTGATCAGGCAGGCAGTGAAAAGAGGCATTGTTGGGTGAGAGAAGGAGGAGGAGAATGAAAGGACCGAAGCAGGTGAAAAGATAAGTGGGCTTGGGTCCAGAGCGGCCGCCAGGATATGCATGTGAGTGGACTGAGAGGACATTGGTTAAATAAGCATGATAGAGAAGTAGGTGGGGGAGGGAGGCTCTTAGATAGAGACTGGGAAGGGAGAGGCAAATGATTCTAAAAACAGTAAACTGAGGCCAGAAAGCAGTGGTGTAAAGAATTCCAGTTGTAGTTAAGTGCAAATGGCTTTGGGCAGACTGCTTCCACATTGAGAATGATTGAGAGTATTGCCCTAATCTCTACAGATGCTGATGCTCACAGGGGAGCTTCAATATTGATCATCTTCTTGCAAATGCTCTCTAAGGACCTATTGATAGGCCCAATTCTTGAGGAATTTTCTCTTATCCTGGCCATCAGAGTTCTCTCCTGACAAAGGCCTTCAGTCCCTACAACCTCTGACATTGATGCAAGATTCAGTGCCACAGGTGAGCTGACATTTCAACCTGCCTGTACAGGTCAGCAACATGTTTTTGTCAATGCTGGCCTGTAAAAGAGTTTCTCGGTCAGACTGGAAAGTCATTTTTACAATTTCACATGCAGTTGGTGTAAAGTCATGTTTGTGACTTCAGAGGAAGTGAAGGGAAGAGAATAGTCCCAGAGGACTGGCGGACAGATAATATTATTCCTATATTTAAAAAGGGAGCTAGAGCAAGTCCTGGGAACTATAGACAAGTTAGCTTAATTTCGGAGATAGGAAAGATAATGGAATCTTTACTCAACGATGTAATATAACGTCCAGAAAACGAAAATATAAAAAAGAATAGTCAGCATGGATTTCAGAAGGGAAAACAATGCTTGACCAATCTTATTGAATTCTTTGAAGAAGTAACAGAAAGAGTAGACCAGGATAATGCAGTAGATGTAATATATTTGGATTTTCAAAAGGCCTTTGATAAGGTACCATATTGTAGCCTCATGACTAAGGTCAGAGCAGGTGCAATCCAGGGGACAGGTAACAGAATGGATAGTAAGCTGGCTACAAAACAGAAAACAGAAAGTAGGGGTTAAGGGTAGCTACTCAGACTGGCAAAAGATGGGAAGTGGTG
Source organism: Heptranchias perlo (assembly GCF_035084215.1). Taxonomy (NCBI): domain Eukaryota; kingdom Metazoa; phylum Chordata; class Chondrichthyes; order Hexanchiformes; family Hexanchidae; genus Heptranchias; species Heptranchias perlo. Next base: position 119,372,255 of record NC_090329.1, on the reverse strand, counting down.
TTCCACAGGGATCGATGCTGGAACCACTGTTGTTCACAATTTACATCAACGATTTGGACTTGGGAATCGGAAGTACAATTTCAAAATTTGCGGACGACACCAAATTGGGGGGTGTAGTTAACACAAAGGAAGAAAGCGTTAAAATGCAAGAAGTCATTAATAAACTTGCAGAATGGGCGTGTAATTGGCAAATGAATTTCAATATAAATAAGTGTGAGGTGGCGCATTTTGGTAGGAAGAATAAGGCGGCCACATAATAGTCTAAATAGGGTAGAGGATGAAAGGGATCTCGGGGTACAGATACACAGGTGACCTGATAGAGGTCTTTAAGATAATGAAAGGGTTTGATAGGGTAGACATAGAAAAAATGTTTTCACTTGTGGGGGAGTCCAAAACTAGAGGTCACTAATAAATCCAATAGGGAATTCAGGCGAAACTTCTTTACCCAAAGAGTGATAAGAATATGGAAGACGCTACCACAAGGAGTAGTTGTGGCAAATAGCATAGATGCTTTTAAGGTGAAACTAGATAAGCACACAAAGGAGAAAAGAATAGAAGGGTATGCTGATAGGGTTAGATGGAGTATGGAGGGAGGAGGCTTGTGTGGAGCATAAACACTGGCAAAGACCAGTTGGGCCGAATAGCCTGTCTTTGTGCTGTGGACTCAATAGGCTCAATTTTAGAATCCAAGTGCAGATGCGTTGGGTGCGGGGGAGGCTCCGAAAATCGGGGAAATCCTGAGCGGGTTCAGAACCTGGCTCCAACCCCCAGACTTCCGGGTTCCCCACTGACGCGTCTGGGTGCGCACGCACCTCACGAATGCGGAAGCCCCACCGGCAATTAAAGCCAGCGGGATGACAGTTAAGAGAGTTGTTTAATAGTTGAAGTACTTAATTTTGTGCACATTGAGGCAGGAATTCGATTTTCAAGCATCCTCAGCGTGTTTCCCGTGCTGTGGGAAACACTCCATGTTCTACCAGACGTGTTTCAGCCAGCAGCCAGTTGGACATTCAAATGCTTGTTTGACAGATGGGAATAAAAGGTGAGTTATTGCAACAGGGCACTCCGTTCTTTCAGACAAACTTTTGGCTGGGAGATCTTTGTGTTCTCACTGAAAATTCTTACTTTCCACTCCTAATTCTTCTGTTCACACATATTTACCAACTTTTCAGACCGACTCAAACTGACACCATCAGGATGGGGTGGGGGGGGGCCATGGCTGCATTCACCACTACATCTGAGGACGAGCAAAATCACCAGCTTTGCTACCCCTCCCTGCACAAAACAGTCCTGCAACTACACATACACCCACTGAAAAGTGACCCAATGGGTGGCATCAAGTGTCGCCGTTCATGGTAAACCTCATGAAAGGGCTCTACCACAAAAGCCAGTCAAGAATGGGCAAAATGCGGCAGGTGAGAATCATAACATTTAATGTGACTTTAACAAAAAAACAAATATAAATGAAAAACATTGACCGTATGTCAAAAACCCTTGTGCATACCCTTCGTGATCACAAAACCTTAACCTTTCTCTTCCTACTACTTCTACGTGGTACATCCCCTGTGGCTGCAGCAGAGGTAGTGGCAGGTTGCTCATGTTCATTCCCTGACTGCTTTGATGCTTTGGGCCTATGCACTCCGGGTTTTGGAGCCCGTGAAGGCCCCTCCAAAGACTGCTCCACCTGCACCTGTGCAGGGGCAGACTTGGCCACCTGGAGAGGAGGCAGCTTTGCGGGTTGAAAGGGGAGCAACGAGTGAGACGTGGGAGCACTTGGAGTGGCGTCCCCACTTCCATGTCCCCATCCCTCCCCTGGGCCAGGCCCACATCACTCCTACCACCCTGCTGGACAACAGTGTGGTGGACCTGTGTGATGCGTTGGAAGGCCACTTCGAAAATATCTGTCAGCCTGTTTAAGGCGGCAGAATGTTGTTCATCCTGAGTCCGAATGACTGTTGTTAGGGCCTGAATAGACTAATTTGTGAGCCGTGCTTGAAGCTCAACAAAGGCTAGTCTTCTGTCCATTGCAGACATTCCTGCACTTACCTGCGACACTATCTCAGACATTTCAGCAGTTACTTGTGACATTATCTCAGACAGTTGCTCATGTCCCTGCGACACTATCTGAGATTCCCTCCCGTACCTGTGCCTCATGCAGGAGTTAGATTCCTCCATCCTCTTCACTCTTGTGAAGAGTGCACGTGGCACCATTTCCAGTACCTCGCAAATGTGCTGCTGTCCCTTGATCATTCTTTTAAAGGATGGCCCCCGGGGTTCAGCATCTGCATCCAGCTGGGTGGAGCCTGGAGAGGAGTGCTCCCACCGATGCGGGATTTGGCACCAAGTAGAATCTACTCAATGGGAAACTTCAAGTTCTCCAACGCCTCCAATTTAAAATTCTCATTCTTCTCTTTAAATCCCTTCATTTGTTTGATTCTCCTTAACCTTCTCCAGCCCTATAATCTCCTCAAAATTCTGCATTCCTCCAACTTTGGCCCCATGCACCCCCCTCTTCCACACCCCTTTTGCTGCAACATTGGCAGATGTGCAAGTCATCTGGGCCTTACTTTCTGGAACACCCTTCCTAAATCTCCCTGGCTCTTCTCCCCCCTCTCTTCCTTTAAGATCCTCATTAAAACCCACCTTTTTGGACAAGCTTTTGATCACCCATCTTAATATCTCCTTTGGCTCGGTGTTCATTTTTTGTCTGATTATACCTCTGTGAAGCACCTTGGGATGTTTTTCTATGTTAAAGTTGTTATCTAAATGCATGTTGTTGTTCAAGTTCTTCAGTAATATCTAAGTGGCAAATTCAAACATCGAATTGGGTGGCTGATTTAGTTTTGCTGAAGAAGGAAGATTTAATCAAGAATTTGTAGAGATTTTTTTTCCATTTCTCTTTAGCATATAGATCAGATGCCAAATAGTAAAGAGCGGGAGGATACGTGCAACAAGTTCCTGCACTGCAGTATAGTACACTGGTGTTGTGGGCCTTCCTTTTATATTTTTCGAGCATTGCATTTCGTTTGGGCACTCTATTTCCTGTGAATTAGGTTGTTGAGACAAACTCCTTAGGTCCACCAAATCCATATCAGTTTAACACTATTTCTGGCTTCAAGTTTCTCTCTCCATATGTGCGCAACCACAAGAGCAACTTAATACATGTAGCCCAGTGGGATCAAAACTTGATGGACTGTACAATATTTGTGTACCAAAGGAGGAAACTTTATTTGTTCACCCCTCTACAGGGAACTTCAGAAAAACCTGGACAAAATTTGCAACTGGGCAGAACTATGGTAAGTTGAATTCAATATAGATAGGGCAAGGTGTTGAACAATGGATGAAAAACATGCATATATGCACATGCATATACCCAATAGCATCAAGCTAACTAGGGGTCAGGCCAAAAGTTCTTTGATGAAGTAACGGAGATGGTTGATGAGGGTAGTGCAGTTGATGTGTATTTGAACTTTCAAAAGGCATTTGATAAAGAACCACACAATAGACTTGTTATCAAAATTAAAGCCCATGGGATTAAAGGGACAGTGGCAGTGTGGATACAAAATTGGCTAAGGGACAGAAAGCAGAGAATAGTGGTGAACGGTTGTTTTTCAGACTGGAGGGAAGTATACATTCGTGTCCACCAGGAGTCGGCATTAGGACCACTGCTCTTTTTGGTATATATTAATGACCTGGACCTGGGTATACATGGTATAATTTCAAAGTTTACAGATGACACAAAACTCAGAAATGTAGTAAACAATGTGGAGGATAGTAACAGACTTCAGGAGGATGTCGACAGATTGGTGAAATGGGCAAAAATGGCAGATGAAATTTAATGCAGAGAAGTGTGGTAGGAAGAATGAGGAGAGGCAATATAAACTAAATGGTACAATTTTAAAGGGGGTGCAGGAACAGAGAGACCTGGGGGTGCATATGCACAAATCTTTGAAGGTGGCAGTTGGGAAGGCTGTTAAAAAAGCATATGGGGTCCTTGGCTTTATAAATAGAAGCATAGAATATATAGGCAAGGAAGTTATGCTAAACCCTTATAAAATACTGGTTAGGCCTCAGCTGGAGTATTGTGTTCAATTCTGGGCACTACACTTTAGGAAGGATGTCAAGGCCTTAAAGAGGGTGCAGAAGAGATTTACTTGAATGGTACCAGGGATGAGGCACTTCAGTTATGTGGAGAAATTGGAGAAGCTGGGGTTGTTCTCCTTAGAACAGAGAAGGTTAAGGGGAGATTTGATGGAGGTGTTCAAAATCATGAATGGCTTTGATAGAGTAAATAAGGAAAAATTGTTTCCAGTGGCAGAAGCCACCTAGAAGGACAAGGGCAGTAGGCACATGGGAACAACACCACCTGCACGTTCCCCTCCATGTCACACACCATCCCGACTTGGAAATATATCGCCGTTCCTTCATCGTTGCTGTGTCAAAATCCTGGAACTCCCTACCTAACAGCGCTGTGGGACAACCTTCACCACATGGACTGCAGCAGTTCAAGAAGGCGGCTCACCAACACCTTCTTGAGGGCAATTAGGGATGGGCAATAAATGCTGGCCTTGCCAGCGACGCCCACATCCCATGAACGAATTTTTAAAAAAGCGTCGGTAACCAGGGAACACAGATTTAAGGTGATCGACAAAAGAGCCAGCGGCGATATGAGGAAACATTTTTTTTACGCAGCGAGTTGTTTCGAACTGGAACGCACTGCCTGAAAGGGTGGTGGAAGCAGATTCAGTAGTAACTTTCAAAAGGGAATTGGATAAATACTTGAAGGGAAAACATTTACAGGGCTATGGGGAAACAGCAGGGGAATGGGATTAATTGGATAGCTCTTTCAAAGAGCTGGCACAGGCATGATGGCTGAATGGCCTCCTGTTCTGTACCCACTGTGATCTATGAAAAGAGTTGTGGGAATGATAAAAGACTTTATCCAGCCAATGCAAAGCAGCAATCAACAAAGCAAACTGAATGCTGAGCAATATTGCCAACAGAGGCCTGGAATTTCCTGAAAACTTGGTCCAAAACAATGTTGTAAGTAGGATGTAATGGCAATTTCTGCCAGGAAAGATCAAGGAAATCCGGTGTGACTTACACCATTTTTAAGCTACAGCTGAATTTCCTCAATCTTTTACACCAATTCCACAGAACCTCCGCCGAAACCTCTACTGCTCGTTAACATAGCCCCGCCTCCATGCAAGAGTGTAGGTCATGCGAATTTCCTGAATTTACTTAAGTTCTGAATGGGCTGTAAATTTACACCAAAAATTTTGGTGCAACAGGACCCAAAGTCATATTTCTGGTGTTTTTTGGCGATTTATTTTTATTTCTTCTCACTGAGACCTACGTGTATTTTCGGTATCTTTGCATCTTTATGATATCAGAATCATATGCATTAAAAATTGAACAACTTTCACGATTGCATTTTCTTAAACATGCTGTGCCTAATGTACATAAATGTTGGTTTGATGGCTTCAAACTTTAATTTTCACGTGTGAAGAGGGACTTAAAGAAGGAACACTAAAACAAAAGCAAAATACTGCGGATGCTGGAAATCTGAAATAAAAACGCAAAACACTGGAAGCACTCCGCAGGTCAGGCAACATCTGTGGAGAGAGAAGCATAATTAACGTTTCAGGTCGATGACCTTTCATCAGAACTGGAGGATGCTGGTGATCAGCTTTTAAGCAAATACAGAGCCAGGGAAAGAACAAAAGGGAAAGATCTGTTCTTTCCCTTTTAGGGTGGAAGGCAGGTGTGATTAAATGATGAAAGGGACGATGGGACAAACATGGAAACAGAGGTTACAAACTATCCAAGAGAAAATGGGAGCGGTGATTAAGATCCAAAGTTGTTAAGGCCAGAAGGCTGTAAAGGGCCGAGTAGAAAGATGAGGTACTGTTCTTCAAGCTTGCGTTGAGCTTCATTGGAACAATGTAGGAGGCCAAGGACAGAAAAGTCAGAGTGGGAGTGACATGGAGAATTAAAGTGACGAGCGACCGGAAGTTCGGTCAAGCTTGCAGACTGATCGGAGATGTTCAGCTTGCCACTTTAATTCTCCATCCCACTCTTTCCCCAGGTCATGATTGTTTACACTAATTTCCACTTGCTGTACATCAGTTTCTTTGTTTCCGCGTATGTTAATGAGATTCTTAGGAAATTTTGGCATAATTCGCTGATAGGAAGATCAGTATAAATTTCGGCATAACTTGCTGATTATGCCATTTCAGGAAGTTCTGAGCTAGAATGCTCAGCTATTGTAGGAGAAATGGCCTAAGAATTGCTTAAATGTGTCCTCAAAGTACGTTCAGTAGTCAGGCTGAATGCTGGGAAAGGGCTAATGCTAATTAAACAATGAAGGATTATACAAGCAAAATATTTCTTTCTGGAAACATCCTCCATTCTATTGACCAATCTGAATGATGCTTGTTAGTGTTCAGCCCTTTTGATGTCAATCACCTCACACAGTCATGTTGATATCCTTGATGATCTCCTAATCAATAACACACCTGCACCTAGACATGCTAGGTCGCTTGTTTACTCCCTAGGTTCTCTGGTCTTTGCTTGAAAGAGCCTCACATAGGTCCAAATAAGTCAGAACATCTTATGTCCCCCTTAACGCGCCAACTCCCTGCCTCTGGTCTTGATGGCTTGTTTACTTTCATTGGTAAGGAATATTTTGTTTGTATAATCCTTCGTTGCCGTGTGCAGATTAGCTGCTTTGTTTCCTTACATTACAACAGTAACTACACTTCAAAAGTACGTCATCAGCTGTGAAATGCTTTGGAACAACCTGAGGCTGTGAAAGATGCTGTATAAATGCAAGTTCTTTCTTTCATCTTTCTTTCAATCTTCAGTCCTTGGTTCTTAGTCTAGTTCTTGTTCTTTTGGTTGTAGTTTTTATAGTAGAAGGCGTAGCTGTTTCATGTCTAGTATATGGAGAAGGATGTAAAATCAGAAAGTGCATCTTCAACAGAGTGAAAGAGAAAGATTACAGAAGTTAAGATGCTATGGCTATACCAGCCAGATATCTAAGCGTGTTACGTGGGTGTATAGGTTTCCCGGAAATCAAGAGAGGTGTGATTTAAGTCAGCTAGTCTAGATGTAGCTACCAGTGTGGATTACCCAGGAGTAGAGGATCCAAGAGGAATGGATAGAACCTCTACAGATGGAGCTTCACCACTCTCACATCTCAGAAGGTGAGGCAACCAATCATCCATACCAGCTCATAAGTTTATAATCAGCAATGCTAAATTACTGTGACATAACTGAACTCTCATTGTAACTTCTTAGTTACTTTGTCAATTAACCTTATCTACTAATTATTTGTGTACTCAATATTTAATTTTAAGTTCTGCTAACAATTCTTCCAAGGTTAATAACCAATTGTTAGTTCATGACTTTGTTGTCTTGACTTCTTGGCAAGAAAGGGTTATTTTATTCACTCAGTAGCATGTACGGATCCTGATGGAAGATTTGTAGTGTAAATGCTAATATAATTTGAACTGGTTGATGTAAGACTGGCGAGCCACATTTAGGCATCATTAGCTCCTTTAATTCTTCACTAACTCCTAGGCACAGACTGGGTTGTAAATGACAGGCAGTTCCTTGATGAGGAGTTACGGTGAAGGGGTTAAGGATTCGTCTGGTGCCCTTAAGGAATATTCTTGTCAGGGTATCAATCCCAGTGTTCTTACACCAAGTTGTCAAATCTATAGACTATAAAGCAGTTTTATACTGGTCCTGTTTTAGTTTTGATTCAAGGACACTGACATCTCAACTTTGTGTTACTAGATCCCACTAATACTACTACATCTGGCTCACATCCTGGCAGCAGAATTGTAGACCCATGAAAGACCAATTCTGTCTCTGATAAGGGAGCCAGCATCAGTTGTATAAACTCAAGGAGCTTGCTTAAGGTCCCCTGTAATCCAATTTAAACAAGTTCCAGTATAAAAATGGCCGAGGTTGAAGGGCATCATGCTGAAGTTGTATATTGCTTAGGTGGAAAGATAACTTTAGGCATACATATAAGACTCTAAGTGGAATAGAACTGATTAATCCTGAACACTATTTCCAGTTAAATCACAACACGAAAACAAAGATACAGAGGTACTGACTAGTAAAAGGCAAGATCAGGACTGAAGTCAAGAAGTACTTCTTCACACAGGGTGGTTCATACCTAGAATGGTCTTCGGTTAAATAGAAGAAAAAAAGCTCTGGAATTGTTCAACTGGCAATTTGAATGCCGTGTTGAGGAAACTAGGTTTCTATGGAAGGATAAACTATATAGGCTAAATCTATACTTTTCTTTGTGACCTAGTTTGAGATTGATCAAACTTTTTTGTTTTGGTTAAAGCTCTTACAGACAACAAAAGTAAACTGAAATTTTATGGGGTAGATTTTCACAGTCTGCGCTGCATTGAGGTACCTTGCCTGCCACCAGTATGCATTGGAAAATGATGGATATATTCTCCTGATACATGCAGGTGGCAGTAGGCAAGGTAATTTAGGCTTACTGGTGGTGTTCAGGTGGTTTGAAACCCTGGTTTTAAAGCTGAAAAAAGTGTTGCCTAATCCCTCAAAAAGTTGCATTTTTCTGAGATTTACTTTCCATTGGACCAGATTCAGCCAGTATTTAAACCAGTGTCTACGAAATTGCTTTTTCTATATTTGGTTTTGGTGTATGTGCATATTTTTTGCATTCACAGGTCTAATCTCTGATGCATCCTGACATTATTGGCATTGGATCAGCCTCCTATTGGTAGGAGTGACCACCGCACAGTCCTTGTGGAGTCGAAGTCCCGTCTTCACACTGAGGTCACCGTCCAATGTGTTGAATGGCACTACCACCATGCTAAATGGGATAGATTCAGAACAGATCTAGCAGCTCAAAAGTGGGCATCCATGAGGCCCTGTGGGCCATCAGCAGCAGCAGAATTGTATTCGAGCGCAATCTGTTACCTCATGGCCCAGCATATTTCTCACTCTACCATTATCAATAAGCCATGGGATCAACCTTGGTTCAAAGAGGAGAGTAGAAAAGCATGCCAGGAGCAGCACCAGGCATACCTAAAAATGAGGTGCCAACCTGATGAAGCTACAACTCAGGACTACATGCATGCTAAACAGCAGAAGCAACATGCTATAGACAGAGCTAAGCGATTCCACAACCAACAGATCAGATCAAAGCTCTACAGTCCTGCCACATCCAGTCGTTGAATGGTGATGGACAATTAAACAACTAACGGGAGGAGGAGGCTCTGTGAACATCCCCATCCTGAATGATGGCAGAGTCCAGAATGTGAGTGCAAAAGACAAGGCTGAAGCGTTTGCAACCATCTTCAGCCAGAAGTGCCGAGTGGATGATCCATCTCGGCCTCCTCCCGATATCCCCACCTTCACAGAAGCCAGTCTTCAGCCAATTGGATTCACTCCATGTGATATCAAGAAACGGCTGAGTGCACTGGATATAACAAAGGCTATGGGCCCCTACCACATCACGGCTGTAGTGCTGAAAACTTGTGCTCTAGAATTAGCCACGCCTCTAGCCAAACTGTTCCAGTAAAGCTATAACACTGGCATCTACCCATCAATGTGAAAAATTGCCCAGCTATGTCCTATCCACAAAAAGCAGGACATTTCCAATCCGGCCAATTGCTGCCCCATCAGACTACTCTCAATCATCAGCAAAGTGATGGAAGGTGTCATCGACAGTGCTATCAAGCAGCATTTACTCACCAATAAGCTGCTCACTGATGCTCAGTTTGGGTTCTGCCAGGACCACACGGCTCCAGACCTCATTATGGCCTTGGTCCAAACATGGACAAAAGAGCTGAATTCCAGAGGTGAGTTGAGGTGAGAGTGACTGCCCTTGACATCAAGGCAGCATTTGACCGAGTGTGGCACCAAGGAGGCCTAGTAAAATTGAAGTCAATGGGTATTCTGCAGCAAGTGACTCACCTCCTGACTCCCCAAAGCCTTTCCACCATCTACAAGGCACAAGTCAGGAGTGTGATGGAATACTCTCCACTTGCCTGGATGAGTGCAGCTCCAACAACACTCAAGAAACTCGACACCATCCAGGACAAAGCAGCCCGCTTGATTGGTCCCCCATCCACCAACCTAAACATTCACTCCCTACACCACCTGGCACACCGTGGCTGCACTATGTACCATCTACAAGATGAACTGCAGCAACTCGCCAAGGCTTCTTCGACAGCACCTCCCAAACCCGCGACCTCTACACCCGGAAGAACAAGGGCAGCAGGCACATGGCAATAACACCACCTGCACGTTCCCCTCCAAGTCACACCCCATCCTGACTTGGAAATATATCACCGTTCCTTCATCGTCGCTGGGTCAAAAGCCTGGAACTCCCTACCTAACAGCCTACTGTGGGAGAATCTTCACCACATGGCCTGCAGCAGTTCAAGAAGGCGGCTCACCACCACCTTCTCAAGGGCAATTAGAGATGGGCAATAAATGCTGGCCTTGCCAGCGACGCCCGCATCCCATGAACGGATTTTTTAAAAACTGGTGGCATCCAGCCTATTAATGATGACCAGGGTTCCCTTTGTTTTACTGCCTTATAATTGGAGTGTTTCTGTGCGCTCTGCATATATTAACGAGGTGTTTTTTTTAAAATTGTAGTATTGAGATTATGTTCCTGTCAAATAGCAGTTGTGCCTCTGTACTTGAACCTGACTTGTAGATAATTAATTGTGGAACTGTACTATGAATCAACTTGAATATTGTTCACTAGGCAGCTACTTCAGATGTATGAGTATAAAGAAAACATGTCATTGTGTATCCTAGCTGTCAAAAAAGTATGAGAAAGGGCAGAATAGCATCACAAAATAAAATGGAAGCCTCTTATGAAATAGTTACCGTATTGACTATAGCCAATCAAGCATCATGCTTCTCTGCGTGTAAGAACTTGTAGCATGATTAATAATCCTATTTAATCGTATGTGTATTTGGTTTCTTCAGGTTGCGGCAGTTTAATTTGATATTTCATCAGAATGACTTTTCATCGAATGGTGCAGCACACGAGGAGGCTCTCGTGCCAGAGCTCTTTGAAAGAGCTATCCAGTTAGTCCCACTCCCCTGCTCTTGCCCCTGCAATTTTTTCCATTTCAAGTACTTACCTTCCCTCCCTTTGGCAAAACCCTCACCTCTGCGCATTACCGCCTGACAGGATCAGTAGTTCAACCCTGCATCCTGCTATACCATAATAAAGCTGCTAATTTATTTTCTTATTCATTTTCAGGATGTGGGTGTCACTGGCAAGGCCAGCATTTATTGCCCATCCCTATTTGCCCTGAGAAGGTGGTGGTGTGCTGTGTGTAGCAGTTTGAGCCACTTCAAAGGGCAATTAAGAGTCAACCATATTGGTGTGGGACTCAGAGTCACATATAGGCCCAGTTTGGGTAAGGATAGCAGGTTTCCTTCCCTAAAGGACATTAGTGAACCAGTTGAGTTTTTACGACAATATGACAGCTTCATGGTCACTTTTACTTTTTTTAAATTCATTCATGGGCTGAGGGTATCGCTGGCAAGGCCAGCATTTATTGCCCATCCCCAATTGCCCTTGAGAAGATGGTGGTGAGCAGCCTTCTTGAACCTCTGCAGTCCGTGTGGGGAAGGTACTCCCATAGTGCTGTTAGGTAGGGAGTTCCAGGATTTTGACCCAGCGACGATGAAGATACTGCGATACATTTCCAGGTCAGGATGGTGTGTGACTTGGAGGGGAACGTGCAGGTGATGGTATTTCCATGAGCCTGCTGCCCTTGCCTTCTAGGTGATAGAGATCATGGGTTTGGGAAGGAAGCCTTGGCGAGTTGCTGCAGTGCATCTTGTAGATGGTACACACTGCAGCCACAGTGTGCCAGTGGTGGAGGAAGTGAATGTTTAAGGTGGTGGATGGGGTGCCAATCAAGCGGACTGCTTTGTCCTGGATGGTGTCAAGCTTCTTGAGTGTTGTTGGAGCTGCACTCATCCAGGCAAGTGGAGAGTATTCCATCACACTCCTGACTTGTGCCTTGTAGTTGGTTGGAAGGCTTTGCGGAGTCAGGAGGTGAGTCACTCGCCGCAGAATACCCAGCCTCTGACCTGCTCTTGTAGCCACAGTATTTATGTGGCTGGTCCAGTTAAGTTTCTGGTCAATGGTGACCCCTCACGATGTTGATGGTGGGGGATTCAGCAATGATAATGCCATTGAATGTCAAGGGCAGATGGTTATATACTCTCTTGTTGGAGATGGCCGTTGCCTGGCACTTGTGTGGCGTGAGTGTTACTTGCCACTTATCAGCCCAAGCCTGGATGTTGTCCAGGTCTTGCTGCATGCAGGCAGGAACTGCTTCATTATCTGAGGGGTTGCGAATGGAACTGAACACTGTCCAATCATCAGCAAACGTCCCCACTTCTGATGTTATGATGGGGGGGAAGTCATTGATGAAGCAACTGAAGATGGTTGGGTGTAGAATACTGCCCTGAAGAACTCCTGCAGCAATATCCTGGGGCTGAGATGATTTGCCTCCAACAATCACTACCATCTTCCTTTGTGCTGGGTATGATTCCAGCCACTGCAGAGTTTTCCCCCTGATTCCCATTGACTTCAATTTTACTAGGGCTCCTTGATGCCACACTCGGTCAAATGCCGCCTTGATGTCAAGGGCAGTCACTCTCACCTCACCTCTGGAATTCAGCTCTTTTGTCCATGTTTGGAAGGCTGTAATGAGGTCTGGAGCTGATTGGTCCTGGCGGAACCCAAACTGAGCATCGGTGAGCAGATTATTGGTGAGTAAGTGCCACTTGATAGCACTGTCGACGACATCTTCCATCACTTTGCTGATGATTGAGAGTAGACTGATGGGCGGTAATTGGCCGGATTGGATTTGTCCTGCTTTTTGTGGACAGGACATACCTGGGCAATTTTCCACTTTGTCGGGTAGATGCAAGTGTTGTAGTTTACTTGAACAGCTTGGCTAGAGGCACTGTTAGTTCTGGAGCACAAATCTTCAGTATTACAACTGGGATATTGTCGGGGCCGATGGCCATTGCTGTCTCCAGTGCACTCAGCCATTTCTTGATATCACATGGAGTGAATCGAATTGGCTGAACACTGGCTTCTGTGATGGAGATTTTTACTGATACTAGCTAATATAGGTTATTGTAATATGGAGGGCATCATAGCCCAGCCTAGTCTACATCAGCAGGGGTCACTGGATAACTATTAGGAGCAGCAACCCTGGCTGACATTTCTGCTCTCCAATCAAGGAGCATTAGTCAATTGCAGCACCCTGAGGCTAGGCTGACAGATCTGCTTACTCAGCACAGGCCTGGGACCAGCTGGTCATTGTGAGTCATTAAGCAGTGGAACGTTTAGTGCAAAAGAACAAACCAACTGACCTGGGAATCTTTATTTGAGCATTAAATTTTTATTTAGTAAAATTCAAGTGTAATAGCTATGTTACTACAAGAGCAATAACAACTTGCATTTATATAGTGCCTTTAACGTAGTAAAACATCCCAAGGCGCTTCATCGGAGCGATTATCAAACAAAATTTGACACTGAGTCACATAAGGAGGTATTAGGTCAGGTGACCAAAAGCTTGGTCAAAGAGGTAGCTTTTAAGGAGTGTCTTAAAGGAGGAGAGAGAGTTAGAGAGGTGGAGAGCTTTAGGGAGGGAATTCCAGAGCTTAGGGCCTAGGCAGCTGAAGGCACGGCCACCAGTGGTGGAGCGATTAAAATCGGGGATGTGCAAGAGGCAATAATTGGAAGAGCGCAGAGATCTCAGAGGGTTATAGGGCTAGAGGAGGTTACAGAGATAGGGAGGGGCGAGGCCATGGAAGGATTTGAGAACAAGGATGAGAATTTTAAAATCAAGGCTCTCCTTGACTGGGAACCAATGTAGGTCAACGAGCACAGGGGTGATGGGAGAACGGGACTTGGTGCGAGTTAGGATACAGACAGCAGAGTTTTGGATGAGCTGAAGTTTATGGAGGGTGGAAGATGGGAGGCCAGCCAGGGGATCATTGGAATAGTCCAGTTCTGAGGTAACAAAGGCATGGATGAGTGTTTCAGCAGCAGATGAGCTGAGGCAGGGGCGGAGACGGGCGATGTTACAGAGGAGGACGTAGGCAGTCTTGGAGTGGATATGTGGTCGGAAGCTCAAGTCAGGGTCAAACAGAACGCCAAGGTTGTGAATGGTCTGATTCAGCCTCAGACAGTGGCCAGGGAAAGAGATGGAGTCGGTGGCTAGGGAACGGAGTTTGCGGCGGGGACCAAAGACAATAGCTTCGGTCTTTCCAATATTTAGTTGGAAGAAATTTTTGCTCATCCAGTGTGTGACAAATGAGAGACAATGGAGGGGTCGAGGGAGGTGGTTGTGAGGTTGTGCTGTGTGTCGTCGGCGTACGTGTGGAATCTGACATGTTTTTGGATGATGTCACCAAGGGGCAGCAGGTAGATGAGAAATAGGAGGGGGCCAAAGATAGATCCTTGGAGGACTCCAGAGGTAACGGTGCCTGGGCAGGAAGAGAACCCGTTGCAGGTGATTCTCTGGCTATGACTAGATAGATAAGAATGGAACCAGACAAGTGCAGTCCCACCCAGCTGGACGACGGAGGAGTGGCATTGGCGGAGGATGGTGTAATCAACTGTGTCAAAGGCTGCAGATAGGTCAAGAAGGATGAGGAGGGATATATTACCATCGTCACAGTCACATAGGATGTCATTTGTAATCGTAATCCAGAGGCCTCGACCAATAAGAGACTGGAGAATGTGAGTTCCAAATCCACCATGGCAATTTGAGTTTTTTTTAAAATTCAGTTTAAAATTAAATGTGGTAATAAAAAGCTGGTATCAGCAAAAAGTAATTACGAAGCTGTCGGATTGTCTTAAAAGCCCAACTGATTCACTAATGCCCTTTATGGAAGGAAAGCTGCCGTCCATACCCGGTCTGGCCAATATGTGACTCCAGTCCCACACCAATGTGGTTGACTTTTAGTTATTTACCACAGGGGTAAACCATTGGCTGTGCCCCTTCTGTGGTCCTTGATTCACCATTATGTTTGCTGCGGTATATTCAAATGACTTTTCCAAGGAAATTTTGGAGTAAGTTTGCAACAGGAAGATTGGGTGTGAAATGATGTAATTTATAGCGTAAGTCGCAGATTGTGCAGTTCAAGGAAATTGTGGGCCATTGTTACCTGTGAGTATACTAATTGTAATCTTATTATTAATCTACAGTACTGTTATGCTGTACTTATACATGAGGGATAAGGAGGAGCCAGTGGATGTAGTATATTTGGATTTTCAAAAGCCATTTGATAAGGTGCCACACAAGAGGTTGTTACACAAGATTAGGGTTCATGGGATTAGGGGTAATGTATTAGCATGGATTGAGTTTGGTTAACGGACAGAAAACAGAGAGTAGGAATAAACGGTTCATTTTCGGGTTCGCAGGTTGTAACTAGTGGGGTGCTGCAAAGATCAGTGCTTGTGCCTCAGCTGTTTACAATATATATCAATGACTTAGACGAGGGGACCGAGTGTAATGTAGTCAAGTTTGCTGATGATACAAAGCTAGGTGGGAAAGTAAGCTTGTGAGGAGGACTGCAAAGGGCTATAGACAGGTTAAGTAATTGGGCAAGAAGGCGGCAGATGGAGTCTAATGTTGGGAAATGTGAAGGAAGAATAGAAAAGCGGAATATTTTTTAAAAGGTGAGAGACTAAGAAAAGTTGGTAGTCAGAGAGATTTATTTTTCTTTCTGCTGCTCTACGCTTTTCCCTTTCACTTGTTCTTGAACAACTGTTTGTACTATTTGTATTGTAAATTTCCCCTGGGTCTTCCCCTCTCTTGCTGCTCTCAACTTTACTCCCTTCTGATTCCCCGCTCAGGTTCCCATCCCCCGCCACTCTAGTTTAAACCTTCCCCAACGGCACTAGCAAACACCCCCGCGAGGTCATTGGTCCCGATCCTGCTTGGGTGTAACCCGTCCCGCTTGTACGGGTCCCACCTTCCCCAGAACAGTCCCAATGTCCCAGGAATCTAAATCCCTCCCTCCTACACCATCCCTGCAGCCACGCATTCATCCGGTCTGTTCTCCTGTTCCTATACTCACTAGCACGTGACACTGGTAGTAATCCTGAGATCACTACCTTTGAGGTCCTGCTTTTTAATTTATCTCCTAACTCCTTAAATGCAGGACCTCATCCCTTTTTTCACCTATGTCGTTGGTACCGATATGGACCATGACTACTGGCTGTTCACCCGCTCCGTGACATCCTTGACCTTAGCACCAGGGAGGCAACATACCATCCTGGAGTCAAGTTTGCGGCCACAGAAACGCCTATCTGTTCCCCTTACAATTGAATCCCCTATCACTATAGCCCTGCCACTCTTCTTCCTCCTCTCCGTGCAGCAGAGCCACCCGTGGTGCCACGAACTTGGCTCTTGCTGCTTTCCCCTGATAAGCCATCTCCCCCAACAGTATCCAAAGCAGTATATCTGTTTGAAAGGGAGATGGCCCCAGGGGATTCCTGCTCTACCTGCCTAGTCCTTTTACTCTGCCTGGCGGTCACCCATTTCCTTTCTGCCTGCGTAATCTTTACCTGCAGTGTGACCACCTCACTGAACGTGCTATCCACGATAGTCCCAGCATCACGGATGCTCCACAGTGAATCCACCCACAGCTCCAGCTCCGTGATGCGGTTAGCCAGCAGCTGGACACACTTCCTGCACACATGGTCGCCAGGGACACTGGTAGTGTCCATGACTTCCCACATAGTACAGAAGGAGCATATCACGGGTGTGAGCTGTGCTGCCATGACTTGCCTTAGATTTACACTGCGTTCACTCTCAGACTCTCCTCCCGCTCTCGGTCTCTCCTTTTATACTGTGCTCACCTCTCGGACTCTCCTGCCTCACTTGTGACGTCGCACAGTAGTTTTCTCTTGTTACAGGTATGCTACTGCTTTTATCCCCACTCTCAGTCTTCTGCTGCTCAGGTCCACCGCCGCTCTGCAGAAAAGGTTAGATGCTGAAAGGCTGTTTCCCCTGGCTGAAGAGCCTAGAACTAGGGGTCATAGTCTCAAGATAAAGGGGCAGCCATTTAGGACCAAGGTGAGGAAAAATTTATTTACTCAAATGCTTGTGAATCTTTGGAATTCTCTATCCCAGAGGACTATGGATGCTCAGTCATTGAGTATATTCAAGACTGAGATCGATAGATTTTTGGACACTAAGGGATTCAAGGGATATGGGGATAGGGTGAGAAAGTGGAGTTGAGATAGGTCAGCCATGATCTTATTGAATGGCGGAGCAGGCTGGAGGGGCTGAATCGCCTACTCCTGCTCCTCCTACTTATGTTCTTATGTAATTGCACATATTGTTAGAAATGGAACGGTAAACATTTTCCCAAGGTTTGATTTTTAAAAATGAATAATGTTGGACCAAAATTAGTGGTACTACCTATGCAGGCATAATGGAGAAAAGGGAGTGTGTGTTTGTGTGAAGAGAAAGTGATTCTTAATTTGACATTTAAGTAACGTTCCATATTTATGCTGAAGTCACCCAGCTGTAGTTCTCCACCACCTCTCCCAATGCCTCCACTGCCTCTGCATTGTTAGACTGTATGTCCGACATCCAGCCTGGATGACCCTCAATTTCCTCCAGTTAAACATCAGGAAAAGTGAAGCCATGGTTTTTGGCCCTCGCCATAAACCCTTTCTACTGATGCCAACCTCCTCCCCAGCCACTGTCTTAGGTTGAACCAGATTGTTCACCACCACAGCGTCCTATTTGACCCCAGGCTGAGCTTCCAACCTCATATCCTCTCCATCACAAAGACTGCCTTTTTCCATCTCCATAACATTGATTGTCTCCACCCCTGCCATAGCCCATCTGCTGCTTTTGTTACCTCTAGTCTCAACTATTCCAATAATCTCCTGGGCAATTTTCCATCCTCCATGATAGGTAAGAGTGGCAGTCCCACAGCTGAACAACGGACGAGAGGCTTTGGAGGAGGATATTGTGGTCAAGACTGCAGAGAGGTCAAGAAGAATGAGGAGGAATAGTGCATCATAGTCATTGTCACAGAGGATGTAATTTGTGACTGATTAAAACCATTTCAGTGATGTGACAGGGGTGGAAACCTGATTATAAATGCAAGTTGTTGATGATGATTCTAACAACTGTGCCAAAACACTTGACTTAATCTCTGAGACAAGTAGGTATAGCTCATGTGAGTTTTAGAATAGATCTTGATTCAGATTTCTTACATGTAAATGTTGCAATATGCTTGGGAGCATTTTTTTTATCTGCAGAATTTTTTAACAAGTATTTTTAGTTATTTAAAAATGCAAACAAAGAATTTTACAATCAGTCTTGAGTGTCACCAGACTATTTGTCTATGGTGGGAGCACAATACTGTTCTCACCTGAGGTTAATGTGCACTTTTCAGCAGGGGCCAGTGGATATTAATGTTGAATGCAAATGTTGCTTTATTTTAGTGGAGTTGAGGTAGACAGTCAGCCATGATCTTATTGAATGGTGGAGCAGGCTTGAGGGGCCGTATGCCTACTCCTGCTCCTATTTTGTTCTTAACTTTTCCTTAGTCCACAGATGTTGGAGCCAATTGTAGTATCCACTGGCTGAGACCAGTTGATTCAACATAGACTGGAGATTGAACTGGATGTGGTCTGCAAGGCTCAGTATCAATTTTTTTAACAGCCAGGAAGGTGATTTGGTTTCTTCCATAATTTACTGCACTACTGCTGTAAATATCATCCTGAGAAATGCTTTTAGTGGCAGGAGCTTTCAATATTTTTTTCTTCCCTTATTCTCTTCTCCCCTCCCCACAAATCAACCACCTTGCAGAAAAAGTGGTTGCATGCAAATCGTTTGTTTAGTACGTGCAGAATTTTCTCTGCCTCCATTGTCGCCCAGCTGTACATCAAAAGATAAAGGAAAATGAAATATGCTATTTGGCATCCATGTAATATGTTCCTAATTCTAATAAGTGCATTGATAAAATCTATTTCCACCCGTGTTATCAGATTTCAACATGATTTGAGTGAGTCGGGAGGTATTTGCTGTCTTTGGAAAAGCTTGCCTTCAACATGTAGGAACTGAAAGAATCTTATCCTGAACACTTAAAAGTTTTTCTTCTGTGATTCTCTTTGACTGAATCTCATAAGCAGTGCTGATAAACAATTTTCTTTTGTAAAATAAATACTTCTGGATATAAATTTACTAGTGGTTACTTTGTACTCAAGGCAAATTCTCTCTCCTCCCCTCCACCCAATCAGTTGTCCGAGCTTTAATCACCCCATAGTAGGTTGTGACCTATTAACAATTGAAATAATGTTATTGGTTACATTTCTGTGACTAGATATAGTAGTTATTACTTGAGTGATCATTCATGGATAACACTTACGAAAATACAGTATTATGGTGCTGTACCTATACCGCTTTTAAAATCGTGCCACCCATTATTTTTTCTATCAATAATACTGAATTGTTTCCAATTGGTGGTCTCCAATTTTTGAAATGTAAGAATAGCTTAAAAGCTGAAAATTTGAACATAGAAGCAAGATATGTGCTTTTGTGGGAAAAGACCACTGTGACACTTCATTGTCAACTGGTTTGTACCGAGATGTAGTATTTCTGATGAGCATATTGTGATGTATAATCCCAAATGCAGAATTGCTGTAATTTAATATGTTTTTAAAAATGCTTCCGGCACAGCTTAAGAGTTTTCCTTTCTCTGTTCCAGCACTATGTTGATGCTTGTCTACTGTACCTACAGGAATCAAATCCAATAATGCAGTAATCTCTGTAGGACAAGAAATATTAAAAACAATCACTGAGGCTTACAAAGATTTTATATTGAATAACATTATACTTGCTGTCAACAATGGCAACAACTTGAGTTTCTTTAGTGCCTTTTGTAAATAGATTTGAAAAATAGAGGCATTTGTGCAAGGTAAAAGGTCTTCAACTCTTATTTCCCTTAAAGTTTTGTGAAGATATGTTTTTCACTCTTGCTGTATTGTATTCAGTGCAATTTTTAAAGAGTGCAATTTGTCATCCGGAACTATATTTCTTATACTACTCAGAAGACTTTTTTTGATTGCTAACCACTGTGCTAGTAAGTGGATATAGTGTAATTGTGCAATCCAACCAGCTATCTATGATTTTTCAGTAGTCACCACAGTAATTTAAATGGTTTAGCAAATTTTAGCAAAACTTGAGTACTCTCAACAAATTTAGGCTTTTTTATGCAATGAGAAGAAATACACCACCTTAATAACTCGCTTTTAGATTTTCACCAAATTTGTCAAGTGATTTTCTCATCGTCTTCTAGGTTCTTTTTAAAAATGGACATGCTACGAACTGTCAGTGAGTTGGGCCTTGTCTGTAAATATTCTGTACTTGAATACTGGCTTCTCATCTCAATAACTTCAAATGACATGCTTTCTCTCTTTCCTCAGGCACTTCGTCCTTTTTGATGTTGAGTGAGTTGGAAATTATCTGTGTATGTGTATATTACCTTAAATGGTGACTTGTGGCAATGGAAGATAAAAACTTTGTTACTTTTATCCAAACTTCCAAATTACTTCAACTCCACAATTTTTCTTGTAAACTATTACACATTTTTAATTGTATTTCTTCCTAAAATCAATTTGTCCTGTGAAAAGGTGCTTGACTGTTTATGCGATTATAGAAATAACCCATCAAAAGTGGCATGTTCCCTAAGTTTGCAATTTTTGCAACAGGTGTGGTCCAGTAGGGAATAAAAGTTTCCACAAATGCTAATGATGGACATGAACCAAAATTCTGTAGGCAACAGTATTACAAAACTCACTTTTTAAAATAACATACATGCACTAGAAAGTCAGAATTCTTTTGGTTAACAGCAGTGTTGCTATTTTGAAAATGTTAATCCCATTGAAGGCACACATTTGGATGGTGCGGTGAGAAGACTGTAGGCTCCTTCTGGATAGGTGAGCTGAGAGGGTTAAATGGCTACCATCAACCACATCTTGTAAAGAAGCCACAAACATCCCAGATATTCAGTTATTTTTTTTTGTTATTCATTTATGGGATGTGGGCGTCGCTGGCAAGGCCAGCATTTATTGCCCATCTTGGAGGGGAACGTGCAGGTGGTGTTGTTCCCATGTGCCCTTGTCCTTCTAGGTGGTAGAGGTTGTGGGTTTGGGAGGTGCTGTTGAAGAAGCCTTGGCGAGTTGCTGCAGTTTAAAAGACCTCAAATGGTCTAAGTAGACTGGGATTTGAATTTGCATTTCATAGTCAAGAGTTTAAAGTTCTAGCAGGCTCACCATAAAACTGGAAATCAAAGCCCTGATTTTAACTCGGGGTGAGGGTGAAAATGGAGCCGGCAGGACAAACATCAGTGTCGCCGACGTGAGGCCCAGGCTATTTTAACTCTGGGCCTCGTTTAAATATGTTAGGTCCAACTCCCATCCGAAACCAGCGTCATTGATGTGGCACCAGTGTGGGGAGTGGGGAAGAGGGCCTGCGTGACAGGGGGCCACAGCTGGGGGCATGCGGGAACTGTCCCAAGCGAAGTTAAAGAGCGGGGGTTCTGGAGGCGATCGGGGTGGGAGGTGGTGAAGGGGGGGGGGGGGGCGGGGAGTAGGGGAGGGAAGCCTGAGGCAGGGGATCTATGTTTCCTTGTTGGGGCCCAGGGAATATCCGGTGCTCTTCCTGGCCCACAGGGAAGCCAAGTTTAAAAGTTATTTATATTTTTATATATATATATATATATATAGACTTACTTTCTTGGCCATCTTCTGGGTTTGATACTGCTTGGCACCAGGTTTCCCTGGTGAGTCCAGCATCAGGCACTGAGCTCAAACACAAAGTTAAAAGAGCATCGGGGTTTTGATTAACGTCATTAGACCTCGACTTTTGAATCTCAATGAGACAATCATCTGCCTGGGGCAATAGCCTCGGTGGCTCACCAAAACGCGCCTGCTAAAATGGCATGTGGTGCGAGTTTGGTGCGGACCTGGTGAGTTGCATGCTACCACGATTTTGACCCCCTGCATGCCCCATTCTCGTTGGACGCGGGAAGTTAAAATCAGGCCTTAAATTATCCAGTGGTACACATCCATTTATCTTTCAATTTCACTGGTAAATTATTCCGCAGTCAGTTCCTGCTTGACAAAGTAATATCAAAATTTAAAACAAGTCTAACATGCTGAAAAAGTTTATATCATAGGAAAAGAGGTACGAACCTACACATTAAAGAGCTTAAAATAATTGTAAACAATTTTACAACACCAAGTTATAGTCCAACAATTTTATTTTTAATCCCACAAGCTTTCGGGGGCTTCCCCCTTCCTCAGGCGGTGTGGAAATGACATTTTCGAATCCTTCGCATTTTAAGATCACAGAACAATGCCTGGTGATTACTGCCCGTTGCCAAGGCAATCACAGTGAGCAGACAGAAAGGTGTCACCTAAAAAGGCCACCGAATATACAAACCCCCAAAAAAAAGAGAGAGAGAGAGATAAGGAAGACAGTCAATGACCCGTTATATTAAAAACAGATAACATTTGTTCGCTGGTGGGGTTACGTGTAGCGTGACATGAACCAAAGATCCCGGTTGAGGCCGTCCTCATGGGTGCGGAACTTGGCTATCAATTTCTGCTCGACGATTTTACGTTGTCGTGTGTCTCGAAGGCCGCCTTGGAGTATGCTTACCCGAAGGTCGGTGGCTGAATGTCCATGACTGCTGAAGTGTTCCCCGACAGGGAGAGAACCCTCCTGTTTGGCGATTGTTGCGCGGTGTCCGTTCATCCGTTGTCGCAGCGTCTGCATGGTCTCGCCAATGTACCATGCTCTGGGGCATCCTTTCCTGCAACGTATGAGGTAGACAACGTTGGCCGAGTCACAGGAGTATGAACCGTGCACCTGGTGGGTGGTGTCCTCTCGTGTGATGGTGGTATTTGTGTCGATGATCTGGCATGTCTTGCAGAGGTTACCGTGGCAGGGTTGTGTGGTGTCGTGGACGCTGTTCTCCTGAAGGCTGGGTAATTTGCTGCGAACGATGGTTTGTTTGAGGTTGGGTGGCTGTTTAAAGGCGAGTAGTGGAGGTGTGGGGATGACCATAGCGAGGTGTTCGTCATCATTGATGACATGTTGAAGGCTGCGGAGAACATGGCGTAGTTTCTCCGCTCCGGGGAAGTACTGGACGACGAAGGGTACTCTGTTGGTTGCGTCCCGTGTTAGTCTTCTGAGGAGGTCTACGCGATTTTTCGCTGTGGCCCGTCGGAACTGTCGATCGATGAGTCGAGCATCATATCCCGTTCTTACTAGGGCGTCTTTCAGCGTCTGTAGGTGTCCATCGCGTTCCTCCTCGTCTGAGCAGACCCTGTGTATTCGCAGGGCCTGTCCATAGGGGATGGCCTCTTTGACGTGGTTAGGGTGGAAGCTGGAAAAGTGGAGCATTGTGAGATTGTCCGTGGGCTTGCGGTAGAGTGAGGTGCTGAGGTGCCCGTCTTTGATGGAGATTCGTGTGTCCAAGAAAGAAACTGATTCTGAGGAGTAGTCCATGGTGAGCTTGATGGTGGGATGGAACTTGTTGATGTTATCGTGTAGTCTCTTTAGTGATTCCTCACCGTGGGTCCATAGAAAGAAAATGTCGTCGATGTATCTGGTGTATAGTGTTGGTTGGAGGTCCTGTGCAGTGAAGAAGTCCTGCTCGAACTTGTGCATGAAAATGTTGGCGTATTGGGGTGCGAATTTGGTCCCCATGGCTGTTCCGTGTGTTTGGGTAAAGAACTGGTTATTGAAGGTGAAGACATTGTGATCCAGGATGAAGCGGATGAGTTGTAGGATGGCGTCTGGAGATTGGCTGTTGTTGGTGTTGAGTATTGATGCTGTCGCAGCGATGCCGTCATCGTGGGGGATACTGGTGTAGAGTGCCGAGACGTCCATCGTGGTGAGAAGTGTTCCTGGTTCAACAGGTCCGTGGGTACTGAGTTTTTGTAGAAAGTCTGTAGTGTCGCGACAGAAGCTGGGGGTTCCCTGCATGATGGGTTTCAGGATGCCCTCGATGTATCCAGAGAGGTTCTCACACAGGGTTCCATTGCCTGATACGATAGGACGTCCGGGTGTGTTGGCTTTGTGTATCTTTGGGAGGCAGTAGAAGTCTCCCACGCGGGGAGTACGTGGGATGAGAGTGCGTAGGATGTTTTGAAGGTCTGGATCGAAGGTCTTGATCGGTTTGTTGAGCTGATGGGTGTGTTCTTTGGTCGGGTCTGCGGGTAACCGTCTGTCGTGTTCCTGGTTGTCCAGTTGTCGGCATGCTTCTTTGCAATAGTCCGTTCTGTTCTGTATGACGATGGCTCCTCCTTTGTCCGCTGGTTTGATGACGATGTTGCGGTTGGTCTTGAGAGCTTTGATGGCGTTGCGTTGTGCTCGGGTGACATTCTGGACTGTCTTCCGAGTGCGGCTGATGAATCTGGCATAGACGCATTTCCTGACAGCTTGAGCATACATGTCAAGCTGAGGGCAGCGACCCTCTGGAGGAGTCCAGTGAGACTCTTTCCTCTTCGGTTGCTGTATCGCGGATCCCTCTGTCTGCTGTTCCGGATCGCTGATTGTCTCATTGGGTTCGCTGCTGAAATTTTGTGGTTTGTGGTAGAATTCCCGGAGCCTCATTCTCCTGATGAATTCCTCTGTGTCTGCCGCGAGACTAGTGGGGTCCATTTTGGTAGTGGGGCAGAAATTGAGCCCTCGGCTGAGAACTTCGATTTCGTCTGGTTGAAGGGTGTGGTCGGACAAATTGACGATAGACTTCCCTGTGGTTGCAACCGTGGTACCAGGGGAAGCTTGGTCGATGCTGGTGGTGATGCCGAGTTTCTCAAGCTTCCTGCTCTTGGTTTTCATGTAGGCAGCGTAGTTCCGTTGCCTCGTCTGTTTGGTGGTATATCGTAGCTGGTCTGCTGTGTCCTGAGTACAGGTTGAGAGTATGGACTCTATCTTAGTTTCGAGGTTGTGGCGTCTGCTGTAGAGTTGGTGTATGAGATGGTTGCGGAGTGTGCGAGAGGTACGGCGGCAGAGTCTCTCAGCATAATCCGAGTTGTATGTGGACTTGAGTGGGTTTGTGATCTGTCGTCCTTTCGGGATCTTGTCTGCTTTCTTGCAGCTCTGTAAAAACTTGATGTCTGTGTCTAAATGCGCGATCTTCTTGGATATCCTTGTCGCTATCAAGATATACAACAAAAGAACAGCTGTTTGAGGTGGAGCTGTAGGATTCATAATTACATTTTATCTAAAAAATTGTCTAAACTGTCATACTTCACTTATGCAAAGTTTGACATTTCAGCTAAAACAGTGTTTTAATCCATGAAAGAAAGAAAAAGAAAGACTTGCATTCACTTAGCACCTTTCACGACCTCAGGGCGTCCCAAAGCACTTTACAATCCAGTGAAGTACTTTTTGAAGTCTAATCACTGTTGTAATGTAGGAAACACAGCAGCCAATTTGCAAATAGCAAGGTCCCACAAACACCAATTTGATAATGACCAGATAATCTGTTTTAATTATGTTGTTTGAGGGATAAATATTGGCCAGGACACCGGGGAGAACTCCCCTGCTCTTCTTCGAAATAGTGCCATGGGATCTTTTACATCCACCTGAAAGGGCAGATGGGGCCTCGGTTTAACATCTCAGTAAATTTGCCACTCTATTTTGTGCTGATACTAAAACAGCTCTATTATATTTTTATTTGAAGATGTGAAAACTTATAGTATCAAATTAGAATAGATATACAGGTTTTTAAAGTATTTTTAGAGTAAATTAGCATAATTTTATTAAATGAGCATAATTAAAAGTACCCTCCTAAGTTATGTAACTGGATGGAAGTCCGTTTTGGGTCTAATGGATAAAAAAACCCTTGCTGCCACCATTTATCTCCACCTCATACTCCTATTGCCAGAAAAGCAAAACCCCTAGGTATCACTTTTAACTTTTAATTTCAACTTGCTGAAGTTTGATCTGAAATCTATTCTGCAGTATGAAAATCATCTCCATGCTATTCTACCGTACTGTATTTTTCTATATCTATTTTCAAGATAATTTACTGAATCCTGACTCAGTTCCAGTACATGAAAATCAGCATGCTCATTGGAAAAATACCCTACTGTCATTTTAACGATACATATGTAAGTGGCTTAAATTTAATTAGGGATTAAAGTCTCTTAGAACATACGAACATAAGAAATAGGAGCAGGAGTCGGCCATCCGGCCCCTCGAGCCTGCTACGCCATTCAACAAGATCATGCATGCCCTCTATGGCAAGTATATCCTTTCTTAGGTAAGGAGACCAAAATTGTACACAATACTCCAGGTGTGGTTTCACCAAGGCCCTATATAATTGCAGTAAGATATCTTTACTCCTGTACTCAAATCCTCTTGTAATAAAGGCCAACGTACCATTTGCCTTCCTAATTGCTTGTTGCACCTGCATGTTAGGTTTCAGTGACTCGTGTACAAGGACACCCAGGTCCCTTTGAATATCAACATTTCCCAATCTCTTACCATTTAAAAAATACTCTGCATTTCTGTTTTTGCTACCAAAGTAGATAACTTCATACTTTTCCACATTATATTCCATCTGCCATGTTCTTGCCCACTCACTTAGCCTGTCTATATCCCTTTGAAGCCTCTTTGCATCCTCCTCACAACTCACATTCCCACCTAGTTTTGTGTCATCAGCAAACTTGGAAATATTACATTTGGTCCCCTCATCCAAACCATTGATATAGATTGTGAATAGCTGTGGCCCAAGCACTGATCCCTGCAGTACCCCACTAGTCACAGTCTGCCAACCTGAAAAAGACCCATTTATTCCTACTCTCTGTTTTCTGTCTGTTAACCAATTCTCAATCCATTTCAGTATATTACCCCCAATTCCATGTGCTCTAACTTTGTTCACCAACCTCCTGATTGGGACGTTATCGAAAGCCTTCTGAAAATCCAAATAAACCACATCCACTGGTTCCCCCTTATCTATTCTACTAGTCACATCCTCAAAGAACTGCAATAGGTTTGTCAAGCATGATTTCCCTTTCATAAATCCATGTTGACTCTGCCAAATCCTATTATTATTTTCTAAGTGTCCTGTTTTCACATCCTTTATAATAGATTCTAGCATTTTTCCTACTGCTGATGTCAGGCTAACAGGTCTGTAGTTCTCTGTTTTCTCTCTCCCTCCTTCCTTAAATAGTAGGGTTACATTTGCTACCCTCCAATCTGCAGGAACCGTTCCAGAATCTGTAGAATTTTGGAAGATGACAACCAATGCATCCATAATCTCTATAGCCACCTCTTTCAAAACCCTGGGATGTGGTTCATCAGGTCCTTGGGATTTATCGACTTTCAGTCCCATTAATTTCTCCAGTACTATTTTTTTTACTAATACTAATTTCCTTCAGTTCCTCATTCTCGCCAGACCTTTGGTTCTCTAATATTTCTGGGAGGTTTTTTTGTGTCTTCTTCCGTGAAGACAGACACAAAGGGGGTGATTTTAAACCCCAAGAACGGGTGGGTTGGGGGGCAGATGGGAGTTGAAAATAGTTGTTTTTTGGGTCGCGACCACAACCTAGCTTTATTTCCGGATTTAACGTCGGCGCTTCCTACTGGGAATGCAAAGTCCGAAAATTTTGCGGTCGTGACCCAAAAAAACAACTATTTTCAACTCCCACTTGCCCCCAAACCACCCGTTCTTTGGGTTTAAAATCACTCCCAAAGTATTTGTTTAATTTCTCTGCCATTTCCTTATTCCCCATTATAAATTCTCTAGTCTCTGTCTGTAAGGGACCCACGTTTGCCTTCACCAATCTTTTCCTTTTTACATACCATTAGAAGCTTTTACAGTCCGTTTTTATGGTTCTCACGAGTTTACTTTCATATTCTATTTTCCCTTTCTTTATCAATTTCTTGGTCCTCCTTTGCTGAATTCTAAAATGCTCCCAATCCTCAGGCTTACTGTTTCTCCTGGCAACTTTATGTGCCTATTCCTTTGATTGAATACTATCTTTAATTTCTCTTGTTAGCCACAGTTGGACCACTTTTCCTGTTGGATTTTTGTGCCTTAAAGGAATATATATTTGTTGCAAATTATGTATTAATTCTTTAAATGCTAGCTATTGCCTGTCTACCGTCATACCTTTTAATGTAGTTCCCCAATCAACCGTAGCCAACTTGTGCCTCATACCTTCGTAATTTCCTTTGTTTAGATTTAAGACCCTAGTTTCGGATTGCATACATCACTTTCAAACTTAATGAAGAATTCTATCATATATGGTCACTGTTCCCTAAGAGCGCTTTTATAACAAGATTATTAATTAACCCTTTCTCATTGCACGATACTAGATCTAAAATAGCCTGTTCCCTAGTTGGTTCCTCAACATACTGATCTAGAAAAACCATCTCGTATACATTCCAGGAATTCGTCTTCTGCAGTCTTAGTGCTAATTTGGTTTGCCCAATCTGTTTTTAGATTAAAGCCCCCCATGATTACTGTATTACCCTTGTTACATACACTTCTAATTTCCTGCTGTATACTGTGCCCTACATTACCACTACTGTTCGGTGGCCTATAAACAACTCCCACCAATGTTTTCTGCCCCTTGCTGTTTCTTAGCTCCACCTAAACTGATTCTACATCTTGACCTTCTGAGCCAAGATCCTTTCTCACTATTGTACTGATCTCATCCTTTATTAACAGCGCTACTCCACCTCCTTTTCCTTTTTCTCTGTCCTTCCGAAATGTCGAAAACCTTGCATATTCAGTTCCCAGCCTTGGTCACCCTGCAGCCACGTCTCTGTAATGGCAATTAGATCATACCCATTTACTTCTATTTGTGCCATCAATTCATCTATCTTGTTGGGAATGCTGCGTGCATTCAGATAAAGTGCCTTTAATTTTGTCTTATTAACATATTTTCCTATTTTGACCTTATTTGCTGCCGGTCTTTGTTTCCGCTGCTTTCCAATTTCAGTTGTTACTTTTTTGCCTTCCACTTCCAGCTTTGTTACTCTCCCTTCTGAATCTCCTCTCAGGTTCCCATCCCCCTGCCAAGTTAGTTTAAACCCTCCCCAACAGCACTAGCAAACCACCCTGCAAGGATATGGGTCCCGGCCATGTTGAGGTGCAACCCATCCGGCTTGTACAAGTCCTACCTCCCCTAGAACCGGTCCCAATGCCCCAGGAATCTAAAGCCCTCCCTCCTGCAGCATCTCTCCAGCCACACATTCATCTGCTCTATCTTCCTATTTCTATACTCACTAGTGCATGGCACTGGGAGTAATCCAGAGATTACTACCCTTGAGGTCCTGCTTGTTAATCTCTTTCCTAACTCCTTAAACTCTGCCTGCAGGGGACCTCATCCCTCTTTCTACCTATGTCTTTGGTACTGATATGGACCACGACCTCTTACTGTATATGTATGTACTATTGAATTTTGGGAGACACATTTAAAGATTACGTTTATGTCATTAATGTATTTATCTCAGGCTACTGATAGGAGCACATCTTGGCATTCTGATTTGGGATTTCACCACCATGGGACAACAATAAAAACAGCTATTTAAAAAAAATAGCTTCAAACAGGACAAATCAGCAAATAAAAAATGTAAGCACAAAAAGAGTGAGCTGTAATAAGACTGAGCTACCTGCGTTTCGAGGGCCAGATCCCCAGGTTGGACATTCTTGTCTTATGACATCTCTTATTTCCATACCACTGGAACACATAGAATCATAGAATGGTTACAGCACAGAAAGAGGCCATTCGGCCCATTGTGCCCATGCCGGCACTTTGTAAGAGCAATCCAGTTAGTCCCATTCCCCCGCTCTTTCACCGTAGCCCTGCAAATTTTTTCCATTCAAGTATTTATCAGTTCCTTTTTGAGAGTCACGATTGCATCTGCTTGCACCACCACATTGGTGGTACACTGGCAGCGCATTCCAGATCATAACTACTCGCTGGGTAAAAAAGTTTTTCCTCATGTCGTCTTTGATCCTTTTGCCAATCACCTTACATCTGTGTCCCTGGTTCTCGACCCTTCTGCCAAAGGGCACAGTTTCTCTTTATTTACTTTATCTAAACCCTTCATGATTTTGAGCACTTCTATCAAATCTCCTCTTAACCTTCTCTGCTCTAAGAAGAGCAACCTCAGCTTCTCCAGTCCATCCATGTAACTGAAATCCCTCACCCCTGGAACCATTCCAGTAAATCTTTTCTGCACCCTTTCTAAGGCCTTCACATCCTTCCTAATGTGCGGTGCCCAGAATTGGACACAGTGCTCCAGCTGTGGCCGAACCAGTGTTTTATAAAGGTTAAACATAACTTCCTTGCTTTTTTATTGTATGTCTCTATTTATAAAGCCCAGCATCCCGTATGCTTTTTTAACCGCCTTCTCAACCTGTCCTCCCACCTTCAAAAATTTGTTCACATATACCCCCAGGTCTCTCTGTTCCTATACTCCCTTTAGAATTGTACCATTTCGTTTATATTGCCTCTCCTCATTCTTCCTGCCAAAACTTCACACTTCTCTGCGTTAAATTTCATTAGCCATGTGTCCGCCCATTCCACCAGCCTATGTCCTCTTGAAGTCTATTACTATCCTCCTCACTGTTTACTACACTTCCTGGTTAGACCGCACCTGGAGTACTGTGAGCAGTTCTGGGCACCGCACCTTCGGAAGGACATATTGGCCTTGGAGGGAGTGCAGCGTAGGTTTACTAGAATGATACCCGGACTTCCAGGATTAAGTTACGAGGAGAGATTACACAAATTGGGATTGTATTCTCTAGAGTTTTGAAGGTTAAGGGGTGATCTGATCGAAGTTTATAAGATATCAAGGGGAACAGATAGGGTGGATAGAGAGAAACTATTTCCGCTGGTTGGGGATTCTAGGAGTAGGGGGCACAGTCTGAAAATTAGAGCCAGACCTTTCAGGAGTGAGATTAGAAAACATTTCTACACTCAAAGGGTGGTAGAAGTTTGGAACTCTCTTCCGCAAACGGCAATTGATACTAGCTCAATTGCTAAATTTAAATGTGAGATAGATAGCTTTTTGGCAACCAAAGGTATTAAGGGATATGGGCCAAAGGCAGGGATATGGAGCTAGATCACAGATTATCAAATGGCGGAGCAGGCACGAGGAGCTGAATGGCCTACTCCTGTTCCTATGTTCCAAGCTTTGTGCCACATGCAGATTTTGAAATTGTGCCCTGTACACCCAAGTCCAAGTCATTAATATATAATCAAAAAAAGCAGTGGTCCTAGAGAAACTCTAGAGAATACAAGCCCTGGGAATACCACTGTACACCTTCCTCCAGTCCGAAAAACAACCGTTCACCACTACTCTCTGTTTCCTGTCATTCAGCCAATTTTGTATCCATGCTGCCACTGCCCCTTTTATTCCATGGGCTTCAGTTTTGCTGACAAGCCTATTATGTGGCACTTTATCAAACACCTTTTGAAAGTCCATGTACACAACATCAACTGCATTGCCCTCATCAACATCTCCTGATGCTAGGGAACTATACAAACATAGCTGGAATGACTTACTTTAAAAAAAATAGTGCAGCAAGAAGGAAAATAAAAAATGTATAATTCTGTTATAAGAGGCCAGAGAGGAACACTCTAATCTGATCAGAAATTTGTTAAAACCATAGAAGGCTACAGCACTGAGAGAGATCAGTGGGGTTAAATTGGATAAGGCCCGATACCGGGTGCAGGCATCGCGGTGCGCGATTAGCCCGCAAGTGATGATTCCGACGCAGGCAGCACATTACATTCGTGTTGCCTCCTCGTTTATCTGATAGCATCACAGCATCGAGGCCTAGCTGCGATGTCCTCTTCAGCTTCGGCACTTCTCACCAGTATGGGGGCCCAAATTTTGCGTGAGTTGCTCACACCTCTTAAAGGAAGCCTACACCATATATATAAAGTTCAAATATAAGATACGGGTCTGCACAGAGTCTGAATGGAGATCAGACATCGCACATGTAAAACACAGATGCAGGTCCCGTCGTTATGTTAAAACATTGAATAAAGGTTGCGCACTACTAAATCCCACATCCTCCAATCTGCATTCTAGATCTCACCAATCAGCCAATCTGAGTTTATATCAGGCATGCAAGAGAGCATGCACCAAGATTCTGTGCTGATGCACTGGAGACCTTGGTGCAAGAGGTGGACAGAAGAAGGGGCATTCTGTATCCGCAGCGAGGCAAGTGGCCCACCAGCCATATGCTCAAGAGTCAGTAGGGGACAAAGTC
The DNA here is from genome assembly GCF_035084215.1 of Heptranchias perlo. Lineage (NCBI taxonomy): Eukaryota > Metazoa > Chordata > Chondrichthyes > Hexanchiformes > Hexanchidae > Heptranchias > Heptranchias perlo. The sequence goes on along the minus strand of NC_090329.1, from coordinate 119,339,909 downwards.
AATGCCAGGCGCATAGCACCACGGACATGGATGCAGTGCAGGAAGAAGTTCAATGCTTTGACACAAATGGCCAAGGTGAGTGAGGTCAACTATCAAGTGGCATCTCTACCAATTCCAGTCTTTGACAATCCTTTTATCAAAACTCTTCATAATGTTAAAAGCTTCCATTAAATCTCCTCTTAGCCTTCTCTATTCCATCAGGAACTGTCTCAAGTTTCTCCTTATAACTATAGCTTCCCATTCCTGGCATCATCCTGGTGAATCTACGCATGTATGCTTTTTATGCCTTAAATATCCTTTGTATAATGGGGTGGCGAAAAATGCACCCAGAAATCTAACTGTGATCTAAATGCTGTCTTGGATAATTTCATCATAACTTCTTTACTCTTGTATTCTACGCTCCTATTTATAAAACCCCGCTTGCAGGGAATTATGAAGGTCTCGCTGTTCTTACGTACCCTTCAATGTCTTTCCATTGAGTATACTCCCATTGATTGTGTTTTATCTCAAAATGTATTATATCACACTTTACCTACATTAACTTGCATATTCCATCAGTCTACCCATTTTATTAACTTGCCTGTCTTCCTAAAGTCTTTTGCAGTCCTCCTTGCTGTCTGCTAAACCTCATTTTTTTTGTTGTCAGCAATTTTGAGATTGTGTTCCCTATACTCAAGTCCAAATCATCTACATATACCGAGAACAACAGTGAACCCAGCACTGACCCATGGGAAACGTCACTTCCAACCCTTCTTCAGGCTGAACAACACCATCTATCCATGCTGCTAAATTTCCTCTTAAACCACACATCTAAATTTTTCTAACAAGCCACTTGCCATACACCTTATTGAATGCCTTTCGAAAATCCATATACACTGTATCTATTGCGTTACTTTTATCTGTCAAATCCGTCACTTCTTCAAAAATCTACATTAAGTTTGTGAAACAAGATTTGCCTTTAACAAATCTGTGCTGGCGGTCCTTGATTAAATCAATTATTTCTAAATGCTCACTTATTTTATTTTGAATTATGGTTTTACACATTTTGGTCTGCTGCCTCCTGATATGCGCTACCTTCTCCTGCAAGAAAGCGGGACGTGTGTCTGGGTGATGTGCCTGTCATGGTTGAATAGCTGCCAGCATGTGTGGCCTGTGAGTTGTGGGTGGGTGGCTTGCAACAGTGGTAATGTGTAAGGGTGAGAGGAAGCATTTGGTTGGAAAAGTTGAGTACTGACGGAAAGAGTTTGTTGATATTTGGGTGATGGAGGGGCATAGTGCGGGTGCATTTGATATGAGACATCACTTGACAGTTGACTTCACTCACCTTGACCACTCATGTCAAAGCATTGAACTTTTTCTTGCACTGCATCCATGTTCATGATGCTGTGCGCCTGGCATTGATTTTGTCCCCTGCTGTCCCTCACTGCTTTTTGGATATATGTTTGGCGGGCCTCTTGCCACCCCACTCCCTCGGATATAGGATGTCCCTCCTCCAGTCCACCTCTTGCACCAAGGACTCTAATGCATCAGCAGAGAACCTTGGTGCACACACTCTCGCAGGCCTGGTATCAACTCAGATCGACAGATTGGTGAGGTCTGGCGTGCAGATTGGAGAATGTTAGATTTAGTAGTGTGCAACCTTTATTCAGTGTTTTAACATAACTCATCAGTGTGTAAACATAGCGAAGGGTCTGTATCTGTGTTTTACACATGCGATGTCTGAGACTCCGTGCAGACAGTAGACTGCTATTTTCAGCAAATAACAGGTATCAACTAACTTTAAGAGATTTCTAAGTAACATCCTCCCTTTAAGAGATTGAGCACCCCCTGGTGGTGGAAAATGCGAATTGCATCGATTCCACGTGCAAGGCCTAGATTGGAATGCTGATTGCAAGTGAGTCTCAGGTGGGCCGAAACTTGCATCCTGCCTGCGCAGGGGCCATTGGGCGCGGGATAATAGCGCATCACGCTACCTAAGCCCAAAAACGGCCCCTATCCAATTTTTCCCCCTTTATCTCTTCTTTCCTGACAGTACTTTATATTTTTTATTGAGTGTGTAGTCCAGGAATTTCCATTCTTTTAATTCAGTTTTGATTTTAAAAACAAGCAAAGGAACACAGCCACTGATGTACATGAAAAACTAGATTCAAAGACTTGAATCTCCCAACCTTGATTAGCTTTGTGAGATCGGTGAATGGAAAATGTAAAAGTAAATAATTTCAGATTTATCGATCTCTGACTAGTACAATGGAAGAAGTACAGAATGATTAGTACATTGTGATAAAGTACTCAATAAAAGAATGAATTGCATTTATCTAGCATCTTATCACATCACAAAAACACTCAAAGCACTTCATATGAAATTAATCACTTTGAAGTGCCACGACTATGGTAGATAAATGCAGCAGCCACTTTGCACACAGCAAGATCCCAGAAATAGCAATGAGATGAACGATCATTTCATCCTAAGGGTGAAATATTTGCTAGAACACCAGGAGAACTCACAGCTCTTCAAAAAGTGCCATTGGATTTTTAATGTACACCTGGCTGGGCATACTGGACCTCTGCTTAATATCTTATCTGAAAGATGGCACCCTAAAGATGTAACACTCCCTCAATACTTCATTGGAGTGTCAACCTGGATTATCTGCTCACGTTCTATATTGGGGCATACATCCACAACTTTCTGACTGAGGCGAACATACGACCAATTGAGCCAAACTGACCAATAAGATCCTAACTCACAAGGGTGAAGCTTGAATTAAGTCTTAAAATGTCTTTTGAATTTTGAAGTTGTCTGTTGTTAACACAATCCCAGCTATTCTTATTGTTGTGTAATATAATTTAGTTTTTTTTAAGTTTTAAAAAACACACTTGCTGGTTGCTGCCTTAGAAAAAGTTTATAAAGGACTTTGTAGTGAAAGTGTACATGCTGATACAGCATAACAACCATTTAAAGACTTTGTTCTTGCAGTGTTCTCACTTTATTAATTCTGACACTCGGGGATGATTTTAGGAGGCAAATGCAAGTGCGTTGGGGGCGGGGGGGTTCTGAAAATCGTGCGAATCCCATTCGTGTTTGGAAGCCGGCTCCAACTCGCTGCCTTCCGAGTTTCCCAAGGACCCACCTGTGTGCGCACGGGCGACCCGAAACCGGAAGTCCCGCCGGCAATTAAAGCCGGCGGGATGCCAGTTAATGAGCCAAATGTACCTCATTGAGGTACTTAAGGCACTTTACCAGATGAAGTGATTAGAAAGATTTTTAACTTACCTGGGCGGCTTGCCCACCGCTTTTGATTCACGCCTGGTGAAACCAGACGTGAAGGGGCGGATCAGGGAAAAAGAAACTAAATAAATTAAATTAAAAAACATGCAATGAAGTGAAAACACTAAATGCACCTACCTTTGAAACCTGCTCCGATGTCCGATGTCTCCTGCTCCGATGTCCCCAGCTCCGATGTTTCCCTCTTCACCCTCCCGATGTCCCCTCGATCTCACCCTCCCAATTTTCCCCTCTCCCCCACCCCCCCCCCGATATTCCCCTCCCCTCCCCCCTGATCTTCTCCTCCCCCGCAAATCTTCCCCTCTCCTCCCCCCTCCCACCCCGGTCTTCCTCTTTCTTCCCGCCCCCCGGGTCTTCCAGTCCAGTGACAGATGACGTCTCGCTCTCTCTCATTCCCACCTCCCCCTCGCGTTGCAGCTCCTGATGTCAGCCAGCCTGTCAATCAGGCTAACTGCCAGGCGCGAAACCCAGAGAGGACGTTAACCACTACCAAGCAACGTGCGAACGTGTCGGAAACGGCAAATTTGGTTCATGCGGGTTTCCCACACACCCAATCACCCCCACGCTGCCAACCCGCCTCCCTGCTAATATCAGGGCCTCTACATTTTTACAGTGACATTTCAGTGTAAATTGCCATGTAAAGCAGTGAATGTACAGTGATTAGACTCTATAACATACACATTAGGAACATAGGAACAGGAGTAGGCCATTCAGCCCCTCATGCCTGCTCTGCCATTTGATAAGATCATGGCTGATCTGTGATCTAACTCCACATACCTGCCTTTGGCCCATATCCCTTAATACCTTTGGTTGCCAAAAAGCTATCTATCTCACATTTAAATTTAGCAATTGAGCTAGTATCAATTGCCGTTTGCGGAAGAGAGTTCCAAACTTCTACCACCCTTTGTGTGTAGAAATGTTTTCTAATCTCGCTCCTGAAAGGTCTGGCTCTAATTTTTAGACTGTGCCCCCTACTCCTAAAATCCCCAACCAGCGGAAATAGTTTCTCTCTATCCACCCTATCTGTTCCCCTTAATATCTTATAAACTTCGATCAGATCACCCCTTAACCTTCGAAACTCTAGAGAATACAACCCCAATTTGTGTAATCTCTCCTCATAACTTAACCCTTGAAGTCCGGGTATCATTCTAGTAAACCTACGCTGCACTCCCTCCAAGGCCAATATATCCTTCCGAAGGTGCTGTGCCCAGAACTGCTCACAGTACTCCAGGTGCGATCTAACCAGGGTTTTGTATAGCTGCAGCATAACTTCTGCCCCCTTGTACTCCAGTCCTCTAGATATAAAGGCCAGCATTCCATTTGCCTTCTTGATTATTTTCTGCACCTGTTCATGACACTTCAATGATCTATGTACCTGAACCCTTAAGTCCCTTTGAACATCCACAGTTTTTAACTTTTTACCATTTAGAAAGTATCCTATTCTATCCTTTTTTGATCCAAAGTGGATGACCTCACATTTGTCTACATTGAATTCCATTTGCCACAGTTTTCCCCTTTCACCTAATCTATCAATATCGCTTTGTAATTTTATGTTTTCATCTACACTGCTTACAATGCCACCAATCTTTGTGTCATCGGCAAACTTAGATATGAGACTTAGATATGCCTTCATCTAAGTCGTTAATAAATATTGTGAATAATTGAGGCCCCAAGACAGATCCCTGCAGGACTCCACTAGTCACATCCTGCCAATGTGAGTACCTACCCATTATCCCTACTCTCTGTCGCCTTTCGCTCAGCCAACTTCCTAACCAAGTCCGTACTTTTCCCTCGATTCCATGGGCTTCTATCTTAGCTAACAGTCTCTTATGTGGGACTTTATCAAATGCCTTCTGGAAGTCCATATAAATAACATCCATTGACATTCTCCTGTCCACTATTTTAGTCACCTCTTCAAAAAATTCAATCAGGTTTGTCAGGCACGACCTACCTTTCACAAATCCATGCTGGCTCTCTCTGATTAACTGAAAATTCTCGAGGTGTTCAGTCACTCTATCCTTAATTATAGACTCCAGCATTTTCCCCACAACAGATAAGAACATAAGAAATAGGAGCAGGAGTAGGCCAATCGGCCCTTCGAGCCTGCTCCGCCATTTAATAAGATCATGGTTGATCTGATCCTAACCTCAAATCTAAATTCATGTCCAATTTCCTGCCCGCTCCCCGTAACCCCTAATTCCCTTTACTTCTCGGAAACTGTCTATTTCTGCTTTGAATTTATTCAATGATGTAGCTTCCACAGCTTCCTGAGGCAGCAAATTCCACAGACCTACTACCCTCTGAGTGAAGAAGTTTCCCCTCATCTCAATTTTGAAGGAGCAGCCCCTTATTCTAAGATTATGCCCCCTAGTTCTAGTTTCACCCATCCTTGGGAACATCCTCACCACATCCACCCGATCAAGCCCCTTCACAATCTTATATGTTTCAATAAGATCGCCTCTCATTCTTCTGAACTCCAATGAGTAGAGTCCCAATCTACTCAACCTCTCCTCATATGTCCGCCCCCTCATCCCTGGGATTAACCGAGTGAACCTTCTTTGTACTGCCTCGAGAGCAAGTATGTCTTTTCTTAAGTATGGAGACCAAAACTGTATGCAGTATTCCAGGTGCGGTCTCACCAATACCTTATATAACTGCAGCAATATGTTAGGCTAACTGGTCTATAATTCCCCGGTTTCCCTCTCCTTTCTTAATAAGCGGAGTGACATGTGCAATTTTCCAATCGAGAGGGACAGTTCCTGAATCTAGAGAACTTTGAAAGATTATAGTTACACTGTAATAAATCTGCAAATCTTTTAATTTGCAGCTATATCACAGCACATACAGATACAGAAGAAGAATCTGAAGAGGAAAAGGTGATACATTCTACAGTAAACACTGCGTTTGGATCCTCAGTGAAAGATGTACATGAGGACAATCAGATCAGTGAATTTGATGCCCTAATGCAGAAAGCAGATAATCTACATGGAAGTCTAGAATTGGATCGGAAAGAAGGATTTCGGTTATTGCTTGAAAAAAAAGATCAGGTAGCTACAAACTACTGCCTATCTTCAATTAAGTTTTCTGTGAATATAGTGAATCTTTATCATGATCTAGTTCTCGGGAGATGCACACTTTGTGGTGAACTAAGTGTGTAGCGTGACATGTTCCAAAACATAAAATTATGAAATGGAAAACAGCCGTACCCTTAAAGCAAAAATTGTGCTTTAAAATAGTCATTGCAGTTAAATTGTATACTGGAAGCAGGAACTATTTTAATCTTTGGCTCAGAATGTTTGGTTTGCATACATAACAATTACAAAATGCGAACTAATTTCATGTGAAGCATGTCAAACGTTTTGATGTGGTAAGGTATTATATAAATGCAAATATTACAGGGGAGTCGATAAACTCCCTTCTTTCAAGGTAAACACAGATGAGCATGAACTATAGAATTCTGCATCTATGTGTGTTTTTATATAGGCATATTGCAAGTGATCTTTCTGACTTCCTCCTCTTAGGCTATGGTGCAAACTGAGTGTTTTTGAATTTCACTAAAAGCTGTGGTGTAATGATGCAAGACAGTAGATGTTCTTGGTTATAAAATATGGCAATTGACATACTTTCTAAAGACACGGGTAACAATGATTGAAATAATGGGGAAAGAGGAATGGTGATCTTTCTGCTGGTCTCTGGGAGGCTTTTATTCGGATAAATTATTGGCCTTAAATTATTACTCCCGTCTGGAGTACTGTGTTCAGTTTTGGGCACCAAACCTCAGGAAAGATATATTTGGCTTGGAGCAGGGTACAGCGCAGATTCAGACCAGGGCTTAAAGGGTTAAATTATGAGGATCGGTTGCATAAACTTGGCTTGTATTCCTGTGAGTTTAGAAGGCTGAGGGGTGACCTAATCGAGCTCTTTAAAATGATAAAGGGATTTGATAGGGTATATACAGCTAAACTGTTGTCTCTGGTGGGGGAATAGGGGCCATTTCAGAGTGAAATCAGGAAGCACTTTTTCACAAAAAGGGTAGTGGCAATCTGGATCTCTCTCTCTCACAAGGCTGTGGATTCTGGTTCAATTTTAATTTTCAAGACTGAGAACGATAGATTTTTGTTAGGTAAGGGTATCAAGGGATATGGAGCAAAGGCGGGTAAATGGAGTTGAGGTACATATAAGCCATAATCTAATTAAATAGCGGAACGGACTCAAGGGGCTGAATGGCCTGCTGCTGTTCCTATGTTTGGCTGTAATGTCCTCCATGGTTGAATAAACTGCCCACACTAATTGTCCAGACTCACATCAAGAACGGCAACGTGGGCAAGGTACCAGAGTGCACCCAGCACCCATTGAACAGTACCCCACAATGGCCAGTGCCTTTAGGAAAGGAGAGGAAGGGAGAACATACTTCGTTTTAAATTCCCGGTTAGTTGAATGTTTTTTAAAATTACGCACTGGATAGGCCTCATATTAAAATCTGGGTCTGGTTCTGGGGAATGAGGTGGGCCAAATGAAGCAAGTGTCAGTGGGGGAATATTTAGGGAACAGTGATCGTAGTATCATACGATTTAGATTAGCTACGGAAAAGGATGAGGAGTGCTCTACTGAATTGGAGGAGGGCGAATTTCAGCGGGATGAGAACAGATCTGGCCCGGGTAAATTGGAATCAAAGATTGGCAGGCAAAACTGTAATTGAACAATGTGTGGCCTTCAAAGAGGAGATGGTTCGGGTACAGTCTAGGAACATTCCCATCAGGGGGAAAGGTAGGGCAACCAAAGCCACAGCTCCCTGGATGACGAAAGAGATGGAGAGTAAGATGAAGCAGAAAAAGGGGGCGTATGATAGATGTCAGGTTGATAATATAAGTGAGAGCCAGGCTGAATATAGAAAGTTCAGAGGGGAAGTGTGAAAGGAAATAAGAGGGGCAAAGAGAAAGTATGAGAATAGGCTGATGGCTAACATAAAAGGGAATCCAAAAGTCTTCTATAGGCACAGAAAACAGGTAGTAACAGGAGAGGTGGGATCAATTAAGGACCAAAAAGGAGATCTACTCATGGAGGCAGAGGGCATGGCTGAGGTACTAAATTAGTACTTTGTATCTGTATTTACTAAGGAAGAAGATGCTGCGAAAGTCACAGTAAAAGCAGAGGTAGTTGAGATATTGGATGGGCTGAAAATTGATAAAAAGGAGGTACTAGAAAGATTAGCTGTACTTAAAGTAGATAAGTCACCCGGTCCGGATGGGATGCATCCTTTGTTGCTGAGGGAGGTACGGGTGGAAATTACGGAGGTACTGGCCATAATCTTCCGATCATCCTTAGATACGGGGGTGGTGCCAGAGGACTGGAGCATTGCAAATGTTACACCCTTGTTCCAAAAAAGAGTGTAAGGAGTGTAGTTCCCAGCAACTACAGGCCAGTCAGTTTAACCTCAGTGGTGGGGAAACTTTTAGAGACGATAATCCGGGCCAAAATTAACAGTTGCTTGGACAAGTGTCGATTAATTAAGGAAAGCCAACATGGATTTGCTAAAGGCAAATCGTGCTCAATTAACTTTCTGATGAGGTAACAGAGAGGGTAGATGAGGGCAATGCATGGACTTTCAAAAGGCATTTGATAAAATGCCGCATAATAGGCTTGTCATCAAGGTTGAAGCCCATGGAGTAAAAGAGACAGTAGCAGCATGGATACAGAATTGGCTAAGTAACAGGAAACAGAGAGTAGTGGTGAACGGTTGTTATTCGGACTGGAGGGAGGTGTACAGTGGTGTTCCCCAGGGGTCAGTACTAGGACCACTGCTTTTCTTGATATATATTAATGACTTGGACTTGGGTGTACAGGGCACAATTTCCAAATTTGCAAATGACACAAAACTTGGAAGTGTAGTAAACAGTGAGGAGACTAGTGATAGACTTCAAGAGGACATAGACAGGCTAGTGGCATGGGCGGACACATGGCAGATGAAATTTAACGCAGAAAAATGCGAGGTGATACATTTCGGTAGGAAGAATGAGGAGAGGCAATATAAATTAGAGGGCACAATTCCAAAAAGGGTGCAAGAACAGAGAGATCTTGGGGTATATGTACACAAATCATTGAAAGTGGCAGGGCAGGTTGAGAAAGTGGTTAAAAAAGCATACGGGATCCTGGGCTATATAAATAGAGGCATGGAGTACAAAAGTAAGGAAGTCATGGTGAACATTTATAAAACACTGGTTCGGCCACAACTGGAATATTATGTCCAGTTCTGGGCACCGCACTTTAGGAAGGATGTGAAGGCCTTAGAGAGGGTGCAGAAGAGATTTACTAGAATGATTCCAGGGATGAGGGACTTTAGTTATGTGGATGGACAGGAGAAGCTGGAGTTGTTCTCCTTGGATCAGAGAAGGTTGAGAGGAGATTTGATAGAGGTATTCAAAATCATGAAGGGTCTAGACAGAGTAGATAGAAAGAAACTTTTTTATTTATTCGTTCATGGGATGTGGGCATCGCTGGCAAGACTAGCATTTATTGCCCATCCCTAATTGCCCTTGAGAAGGTGGTGGTGAGCCGCCGCCTTGAACCGCTGCAGTCCATGTGGTGAAGGTTCTCCCACAGTGCCGTTACCTGTTCCCATTGGCAGAAGGGTCAAGAACCAAAGGACATAGATTTAAGGTGATTGGCAAAAGAACCAAAGATGATATGAGGAAAAACTTTTTTACACAGCAAGTAGTTATGATCTGGAATGCACTGCCTGAAGGGGTGGTGGAGACAGATTCTATCGTGGCTTTCAAAAGGGAATTGGATGAGTACTTGAAGGAAAAATATTTGCAGGGCTAAGGGGAAAGGGCGGGGGAGTGGGACTAGCTGGATTGCTCTCGCAGAGAGCCGGCACACACTCGATGGGCCGAATGGCCGCCTTCTGTGCTGTAACCATTCAATCATTCTATGAAAATATAGTTTGCATATACAGTTGCACAGGCTTCAATAAAACCCTTTTATTAAGGCTTATCAACACCATTGCAGTCTTTTCTACTACATAAGAAACAGTTCTTTTTAGAAGAAAGGTTGTTAGTCTGGAATTAGGCAGACAAAATGATTGGCCAAAGTGGGGCTTGAACCCAGGACCTTGAAACTAAGCATCTCGTGCTCTACTGATTGAACTAACCAAAAGTCAATACAAAATTTGTAAATGTAGCAGTAATGGAACAACAAGCCACCCCTCCCAGACTGAACACAAGCCAATAATACGCAAGGCTGATGGGGATTCGAACCCATTATCTTTCTAGTTGGCCAACTAAGCCATAATGCTAGTTCCAAATGCAAAGTTAAACTTAATAATACTCTTTCTCCATTTCTGCCATCTCCTTCTAATGGCTGGCTCATCCTTTGGAGCAGGTATCTCTCTGGTCCACTCAACTAGCCTATTTTATGCAATGTCTTTTCTGCCCTCGTGCTTCAGCTTCAGTATTTCGGATTACTCCCATAGGCGATTCTTAGTTCCTTGTGGCCTTGAGAGTATCTTCACTGATCTTGATATCTAATTACATTTTGATATATGTCCAGGATAATGAACAGAGCACCATTCTTTAAAAAAAATTTGGGCTACTGGATCTATCCTCCTTCTCCATGGAATTTTTCTCAAGCAACTAGCCTTTTTACAAGCATTTTTTAAATTCATTCTCGTGCTGTGGACGCCGCTGGTAATTGCCCATTCCTAGCTGCCCAAATAGCAGTTTGACACAACTGAGTGGCTTCTTAGGCCACTTCAGAAGGCAGTTAAGAGTCAACCACATTGGTGTGGGACTGGAGTCAGGTATAGGCCAGACTGGATAAAGACAATAGGATTCTTTATCTAAAGGACATTAGTGAACCAGTTGGATTTTTACTGGTCACTTTTTCTAATACCAGCTTTTTATTTCCAGATTATTTTTCTTTTTTTAAAGCTGAATTCACATTCAATGAATTATTCGTCCAGTAACACAACCTCTATGGTATAGTACCTGCATCAACAGGAACATTACAGCTGAACCCGAACCTTGTGTGGTTTAAGTAGTTTTAAAACTGCTCTTTTTTTCTTCTGATCCCTTCCCCAGAAATTAGAATTTGACAGTTTAAACAGTGCAGTTATTAATAAATGTATACTATTTTGGGATGAAATTGATCATGCCAACCATATTTGGATTGACTTGGTTTGTTAGTCCATATCCCTTTTCATTCCTAATATTGCAGTTGTTTAGAAGGATTACTGCATGTACTATTTAATGAAAAAATTTAAGGGACGTGACAAATACTTAATGAATACTGTTTGTTTTTCAAGTATTGGGATCAGGTGGAATTTCTGTGGCGATTGGCACGTGCATATGGTGATATGCATGACATTACATTGGATAAAGAAGACAAGAAAAACTATGCTATAATTGGTAAGGTGTGATTATAAAATTAGTTTCTGCATGCTTTTTTATTTTAAGAAATAAAGTGCAGCCTGGTAATTCAAAAGCAGTTGATTTGTCAGCTAGGTAATTGTTTTTCAAAAGTTCCAAACAAATGACATGGTGGACTATTGAGCCTGAACAATGTCCTCTCATCTTTTGAAACTTGGTTTATATAGTCTACGGCACAGAAACAGGTCATTTGGCCCAACTGGTCTATGCTCCACATGAGCTTCCTCCCACCCGTCTTCATCTAACCCTATCAGGTACAGATCAAAGCAGGAAAGTCATCTTTACTTCTGATTGCTGTAAGGGTTCTACATGAAATGAGATGCAGTGTTCCCAACCCAGTTTCTAGTAATCATGAGTGTACAGCATAAAACTGCTAATAATTTGATACTAAATGGACAATCACATTCATATGAGGCTGTAAAGATGCCACTTTGGATCAGAAAAGTCAGAGTGATGTGGCAGAGGTGCTATTCCAAAGCTGAGTTTAAAGGACCCTGTTGAAGCAGAGTTGAAGAGTGGGGCAACCCTGACTACCCCATACTATAACTATGAACTCCGATGTTTTTAAGGTAATTGGCAAAAAATGCAGAGGGGTGATGAAATTTTTTTTACAAAGCAAGTTGTTATGATCTGGAATGCACTGCCTGAAAGGGTGATGAAAGCAGATTCTATTGCAACTTTCAAAAATGGAATTGGATAAATACTTGAAGGGCAAAAAAATGCAGTACTATGGGGAAAGAGAAGGAAAGTGGGACTATTTGGATAGCTCTTTCAAGGAGCTGGCACAGGCACGATGGGCCATATGTAGACCCTAGGCACAAAACTGAAATTAAATTATATGTTCATGCCTTCTCTCCTCCTGCCTTCCTAGAACCACTGACATTCCTCATCCTGGTGACTAAAAAATGTATTTTTTTTTCTTTTTTGCATTTTTCCTCACTATCTCTTTCTCTCTCTCTTTCTCTCCTCTCTGTGTCACACTTCTTCTCTGACTTGTACACACACGCATACATTGAGTTGAAGTTCCTGGAGGGTAAAGGATGGCAGAGGCAGGACAGCATTGGAATAATCAAGTCTGGATGACAATGTATGAAGGTTTCAATGGCAGATCGGCTGAGGTAGGGGCGAAGGGAAGTGGTATTACAGAAATGGAAGTAAGCAGTGATGGAGAGGATATGTGGTTCAAAGGTCAACTGCAGGGTTAAGCAGACAGTCTGGTTCAGCATTAGACAGGCTGGGAGGCGGATGGAGTCAGAGGCAAAAGTAGAGTTTGTGGAGGCACCAAAGGTGATGGCCTCGGCCTTCCCAGTAGGTTCCCAGACAATGCAGATGCAAGGGAGAGTATGGGAAAAGGCAGAGCTGGGCGTTATTGCATATATGTGGAAGCTCACCCTCTGTCTTATGGTTTAGATGGTTTAACGTCTCATTCAAAGAGCATCACCTTTGATTGCAGCACTCATTCAATACTGCACTGGAGTCAGTCTTGATTATGAGTTTGTCCCAATTAGGGACCAGAATATACAACTTTCTGACCCAGAGGTGCGAACATAATCAACTAAGCCAAACTGACACAATATTTAAGAGAATAAATTAAATATGTTGATGTTAAAAAGCAGGACCTCAAAGTTAGTAATCTCTGGATTACTCCCAATGTCACGTGCTAGTGAATATAGCAATAGTAGGATAAAACAGGTTAATGCGTGGCTGGAGAAATGGTGCAGGAGGGAGGATTTCAGATTCCTGGGACATTGGGACCAGTTCTGGGGCAGGAGGGATCTGTTCAAGATGGACAGACTGCACCTCATCAGTGTCCTCGCGGGAAGGTTAACTAGTGCTGTGGTGGAGGGTTTAAACTAATTTGGCAGGAGGATTGGCACCAGGAGGAAATTAGATTGATTCCTGGGATGAGACCATTGTCCTATGAGGAAAGATAGAGTAGATTGGGTCTATACTCTCTGAAGTTTAGAAAAATGAGAGGTGATCTCATTGAAACATATAAGATTCTAAGAGGGCTTGACAGGGTAGATGCTGAGAGGATGTTTCCTCAGGCTGGAGAGTCTAGAACTAGGGGACATAGTCTCAGGACAAGGGGTCGGACATTTAGGACTGAGATGAAGAGGAATTTCTTCACTCAGAGGGTCATGATTATTTGGAATTCTCTACCCCAGAGGACTGCGGATGCTTTGTCGTTGAGTATATTCAAGACTGAGACCAATAGGTTTTTGGACTCTAAGGGAATCAAGGGATATGGGGATCGGGCGGGAAAGTGAAGTTGAGGTCGAAAATCAGCCATGATCTTATTGAGTGCCAGAGCAGGCTCGAGGAGTCATATGGCCTACATAGAAACATAGAAAATAGGAGCAGGAGTAGGCCATTCAGCCCTTTGAGCCTGCTCCGCATTCAATATGATCATGGCTGATCCTCTATCTCAATACCATATTCCCGCTCTCTCCCCATACCCCTTGATGCCTTTTGTGTCTAGAAATCTATCTAGCTCCTTCTTAAATATATTCAGTGATTTGGCCTCCACAGCCTTCTGTGGTAGAGAATTTCATAGGTTCACCACCCTCTGATGAAGAAATTTCTCCTCATCTCAGTCCGAAATGTCCTACCCCGTATCCTGAGACTGCGACCCCTCGTTCTAGACCTCCCAGCCAGGGGAAACATCTTCCCTGCATCCTGCCTGTCTAGTCCTGTCAGAATTTTATATGTTTCAATGAGATCCCCTCTCATTCTTCTAAACTCGAGTGAATACAGGCCGAGTCGACCCAATCTCTCCTCATACGACAGTCCTGCCATCCCAAGAATCGGTCTGGTGAACCTTCGCTGCACTCCCTCTATGGCAAGTAAATCCTTTCTTAGGTAAGGAGACCAAAACTGCACTCAATACTCCAGGTGTGGTCTCACCAAGGCTCTGTATAACTGCAGTAAGACATCCTTGCTCCTGTACTCAAATCCTCTTGCAATGAAGGCCAACATATCATTTGCCTTCCTAACTGCTTGCTGCACCTGCATGTTTGCTTTCAGCTACTCCTGCTCCTATTTCTTATGTTCTTATTAGAGGGGAGAAACAAAGTGCACAGAGGACTGGGGGAGACAAATAGCACAAGAGTTAAGTATAGTTCAGAGATAGGAAGGATCAGACAGGGGGCAAGTGCGAGGCAATCTAAGATGAGTTTGGAGTGCGTGTGCGTAAATGCATGAAGCATGGTAAATAAGGTTGGTAATCTGCAGGCACAAGTCGCCACGTGGGACAATGATATAGTGGCAATAACAGAGACCTGACTCAAAGAAGGGGAGTATTGGGTACTTAATATTCCTGGCTAAAATATATTCAGGCAAGATAGGGAAGGAAAGAAAGGAGGTGGGTGGCAGTACTGATCAAAGAAACTATTATAGCACTGGAAAGGGATGATGCCGTTGAGAGGGTCAAAGTCAGAATCTATTTGATTAGAATTAAGGAACAATAGAGGAGTTATTACGCTACTGGGTGTATGCTATAGGCCACCAAATAGTGGGAAGGAGATAGATGAGCAAATTTGCAGGCAAATTACAGAAAGATGCAAGAATTATAGAGTAGTGATAATGGGGGACTTCAATTATCCCAATATAGAATGGGATAGTAACTGTGTAAACGACAAAGAGGGGGAGAAATTCCTGAAATATGTACAAGAGAATTTTCTTGATCAGTGTGTTTCAAGCCCAATGAGGAAGGAAACAATGCTGGATTTAGATTTGGGGAATGAAGTGGGGTAAGTGGAGCATGTTTCAGTGGGGGAGCATTTGAGGAACAGTGGTATCATCAGGTTTAAAATAATTATGGAAAAGGGCAAGGAACAATCAAGTGTAAAACTACTTAACTGGAGGAGGGCTAACTTCAATGAGTTAAAAAGGGACCTTGCCCAGGTGGATTGGAATCAAAAATTGGTAAGCCTGTAGGATATGGCACTTCAAGTGCACATCCAAGTACTTTTTAAATGAGATGAGGGTTTCTGCTTCTACCACCCTTTCAGTTAGTGAGTTCCAGACCCCCACCACCGTCTGGGTAAAAAAAATTCTCCTCAGCTCCCCTCTAATCCTTCTACCAAATACTTTGAATCTGTGCCCCCTGGTCACTGACCCCTCTGCTAAGGGAAATAGGTCATCCCTATCCACTCTATCTAGTCCCATCTTAATATTATACACCTCAATTAAATCTCTCCTCAGCCTCCTTTGTTCCAAAAAAAATAACCCCAGCCTATCCAATCTTTTCTCATAACTAAAGTTCTCCAGCCCTGGCAACATCCTTGTAAATCTCCTCTGTACCTTATCTAGTGCAATCACATCTTTCCTGTAATGTGGTGACCAGAACTCAAGCTATCCAATGTTTTATACAGTTCTAGCATAACCTCCCTGCTCTTATATTCTATGCCTTGGCTAATAAAGGAAAGTATCCCGTATGCCTTTTTAACCACCTGTCCTGCTACCTTCAGGGATCTGCACACTGTTTATCCCATCCAATATTTCACACTCCTCTTCCTTAACTACAATGTCTGAATCGTCCCTCTCTTTTATGAAGACATGCACTCCAAGGTCCCTTTGTTCCTCTACACCTCCCAGTATTCTCCCATTTATTGTGTACTCCCTTGCCTTGTTTGCCCTCCCCAAATGCATTACCTCACACTTCTCTGGATTGAATTCTATTTGCCACTTTTCTGCCCACCTGACCAGTCCATTGATATCTTCCTGCAGTCTACAGCTTTCCTCCTCACTATCAAGCACACGGCCAAATTTTCTATCATCTGCAAACTTCTTGATCAAGCCCCCCCCACATTTAAGTCCAAATTATTAATATATACCACAAAAAGCAAGGACCTAGTACTGAGCACTGCGGAACCTCACTTGAAACAGCCTTCCATTCGCAAAAACACCCATCAACTATTACCCTTTGCTTCCTGCCACTGAGCCAATTTTGGATCCAACTAGCCACTTACCCTTGAATCCCATGGGCTTTTACTTTTTTGACCAATCTGCCATGTGGGACCTTGTCAAAAGCCTTGCTAAAATCCATGTACATGCATAACCCTCATCGACCCTCCTTGTTACCTCCTCAAAAAATTCAATCAAGTTAGTCAGGCACGACCTTCCCTTAACAAGTCCATGTTGACTGTCCTTGATTAATCCATGCCTTTTTAAATGATGGTTTATACTCTCTCTCAGAATTGATTCCAATAATTTGCCCACCACTGAGGTTAGACTGACTGGCCTGTAATTACTTGGTCTATCCTTTTCTCCCTTTTAAATAACGGTACAATGTTAGCAGTCCTCCAATCTTCCGGCTCCACACCTGTAGCCGGGCAGGATCGGAAAATGATGGTCAGAGCCTCCGCTATTTCTTCCCTTGCTTCTCTTAACAGCCTGGGATATATTTCGTCTGGGCCTGGCGATTTATCTACTTTCAAAGATGCTAAACCCCTTAATTTATTCCTCTCTCACTTTGTTTATCCCATCCAATATTTCACACTCCTCTTCCTGAACTACAATGTCTGAATCGTCCCTCTCTTTTATGAAGACAGACGCAAGGTATTGATTAAGAACCATACCCACATCTTCCGTCTCCATACATAGGTTATCTTTTTGTTTTTTAATAGTCCATACTCTGTCCTTAGTTATCCTTTTCCTCTTTATGTTTTTATTAAACATTTTGGGGTTTTCCTTAATTTTACTTATCAGTATTTTTTCATGCCCACTCTTTGCTTTCCGAATTTCCTTTTTAATTTCACCCCTGCACTTTCTATACTCCTCTAGGCTTTCTGCAGTACTGAGCTCTTGGTGTCTGACATAAGCTTCCCTTTTTTGCCTTATCTTAGCCTATATACTTGAAGGGGGAAAAAAATCGCAGGGCTATGGGGAAAGAGCAGGTGACTAGGACTAATTGGATTGCTCTTTCAAAGAGCTGGCACAGGCACGATGGGTCGAATGGCCTCCTACTGAGCTGTACCATACTATGTGTATATCCTTACAATAACATTTCTTGCGTCTCTTTATGTTGTAACCAATGCTTGTGTCAATTTTAAACTTGGGTATTGGTTAAGTCTCTATTTTTCTCCTTTCTAATTGGTTATTTTCTACTTTTGTTATTCACCAACCATATTATGCAAATAGAATCTTTTATTTTATTCCCCCCCCCACACCCCGTGCAAACGTATCACACCAAAAATAAAATCTCCCCAATTGTATTGCAATAATAACAAAATTTCCTCTGAGGTACTGCAGCCAGGTGACTTCCTCCATTCCCCCAGGGTCAGACTGGGGGGTAAACTTTCAATGCAGTGATGCTTTTAATGCAGTGTATTCCAAGATTAATGGATTATCAAACGTTCCTAGAAATAAAATAACTGACTCCATTTACACCCGTTGATGTAGAAATAATTGAGCCTCTACCAGCCTCAGATTCTATGCCCCTCACTCATAAATGCTTAGCTTTCCTCCTGGACTTAACTTTTTCTTTGATTTGTAGAAGAAAGAAAACGAACTTCAGTCTGCTTTCTCAAACACAGGCCCATTTCACACAGTGGTACAAGTAGCCTGAGTGCTCTCCTCAAATTGCAAACAATCCTACAAGAGATCCATGAGTATATCGAAGAGTCTTTTTTTTCAAGTTTTATATACAAAAACTCAATTGCTTTGATAATCTGGCTGCAGCTGGAAGTTATTGTTGCTGTGTAGTGATATAGGCTTAAATAGGTTTGTATCAGTGTTGGGCATTGTTCGCATACAGCTAGTCTCTTTGTAGTAGATCCTGACATAAACAAAGAGAGTAGCAAGAAACCAGGCAGTCCAGTTCCTGCTCCATGTTAATCATTCTGACTGATAGCCACGTGCATCAAGCTGGAAGGAAGTGCTGTCCTGCAGATGCCTAAGGACTAAATAAGCACTGGTGCACTGTGATTGCAGTATATGCTATTTACAATAACTCAGCAACTCACACACCTTATTTTGACAACAATTTCCAGCCCTGGAACTATATCCACCAAGAAGGACTAGAGCAGCAAAATCATGGGAGCTCCATCGTCTCCAAATTCCCCTTCAAATCACACACCATCCTGACTTGGACATAGGTAATCGTTTCTTCCATCATTGCTGAGTTATATACCTAGCAACATTGTGAGAGCACCATCAGCACAAGGACTGCAGTAATCCAAGGAGAAAGTCTACTACCACCTACTCAGGGCAACCCAAATACATATATGAAAAGGAAAGGTTCAAATTAATCCTATTATTCAGGCAGCACCCATGACATTTTATTATGCAGCTATCTATGGTGCCTGTATCATTTGAAGATGCAGACAGAATGAACAGACGGCTTTTGGGAGACCAGAGCCAGCTAGAAACCCCTGCACAGCAACAACTCAAAAATATATTCCTTGTCTAACACCCCATTGGGATACTCAAGCAACGATTCTTCTGTTTGGACCACTTAGGTAGGGTGCATCTCTACAGTCTTTTTTTTTATTCGTTCACGGGATGTGGGCGTCGCTGGCAAGGCCAGCATTTATTGCCCATCCCTAATTGCCCTTGAGAAGGTGGTGGTGAGCCGCCTTCTTGAACCGCTGCAGTCCGTGTGGTGACGGTTCTCCCACAGTGCTGTTAGGAAGGGAGTTCCAGGATTTTGACCCAGCGACAATGAAGGAACGGCGATATATTTCCAAGTCGGGATGGTGTGTGACTTGGAGGGGAACATGCAGGTGGTGTTGTTCCCATGTGCCTGCTGCCCTTGTCCTTCTAGGTGGTAGAGGTCGCGGGTTTGGGAGGTGCTGTCGAAGAAGCCTTGGCGAGTTGCTGCAATGCATCCTGTGGATGGTACACACTGCAGCCACAGTGCGCCGGTGGTGAAGGGAGTGAATGTTTAGGGTGGTGGATGGGGTGCCAATCAAGCGGGCTGCTTTATCTTGGATGGTGTCGAGCTTCTTGAGTGTTGTTGGAGCTGCACTCATCCAGGCAAGTGGAGAGTATTCCATCACACTCCTGACTTGTGCCTTGTAGATGGTGGAAAGGCTTTGGGGAGTCAGGAGGTGAGTCACTCGCCGCAGAATACCCAGCCTCTGACCTGCTCTCGTAGCCACAGTATTTATATGGCTGGTCCAGTTAAGTTTCTGGTCAATGGTGACCCCCAGGATGTTGATGGTGGGGGATTCGGCGATGGTAATGCCGTTGAATGTCAAGGGGACTCTCTCTTGTTGGAGATGGTCATTGCCTGGCACTTATCTGGCGTGAATGTTACTTGCCACTTATCAGCCCAAGCCTGGATGTTGTCCAGGTCTTGCTGCATGCGGGCTCGGACTGCTTCATTATCTGAGGGGTTGCGAATGGAACTGAACACTGTGCAGTCATCAGCGAACATCCCCATTTCTGACCTTATGATGGAGGGAAGGTCATTGATGAAGCAGCTGAAGATGGTTGGGCCTAGGACACTGCCCTGATGAACTCCTGCAGCAATGCCCTGGGGCTGAGATGCTTGGCCTCCAACAACCACTACCATCTTCCTTTGTACTAGGTATGACTCCAGCCACTGGAGAGTTTTCCCCCTGATTCCCATTGACTTCAATTTTACTAGGGCTCCTTGGTGCCACACTCGGTCAAATGCTGCCTTGATGTCAAGGGCAGTCACTCTCACCTCACCTCTGGAATTCAGCTCTTTTGTCCATGTTTGGACCAAGGCTGTAATGAGGTCTGGAGCCGAGTGGTCCTGGCGGAACCCAAACTGAGCATCGGTGAGCAGGTTATTGGTGAGTAAGTGCCGCTTGATAGCACTGTCGACGGCACCTTCCATCACTTTGATGATGATTGAGAGTAGACTGATGGGGCGGTAATTGGCCGGATTGGATTTGTCCTGCTTTTTGTGGACAGGACATACCTGGGCAATTTTCCACATTGTCGGGTGGATGCCAGTGTTGTAGCTGTACTGGAACAGCTTGGCTAGAGGCGCAGCTAGTTCTGGAGCACAAGTCTTCAGCACTACAGCTGGGATGTTGTCGGGGCCCATAGCCTTTGCTGTATCCAGTGCACTCAGCCGTTTCTTGATATCACGTGGAGTGAATCGAATTGGCCGAAGACTGGCTTCCGTGATGGTGGGGATATCGGGAGGAGGCTGAGATGGATTATCCACTCAGCACTTCTGGCTGAAGATGGTTGTAAACGCTTCAGCCTTGTCTTTTGCACTCACGTGCTGGACTCCGCCATCATTGAGAATGGGGATGTTTGCAGAGCCTCCTCCTCCCGTTAGTTGTTTAATTGTCCACCACCATTCCCGACTGGATGTGGCAGGACTGCAGAGCTTTGATCTGATCCGTTGGTTGTGGAATCGCTTAGCTCTGTTTATAGCATGATGCTTCCGCTGTTTAGCATGCATGCAGTCCTGAGTTGTAGCTTCACCAGGTTGGCACCTCATTTTTAGGTATGCCTGGTGCTAATCCTGGCATGCTCTTCTACACTCCTCATTGAACCAGGGTTGATCCCCTGGCTTGTTGGTAATGGTAGAGTGAGGAATATGCCAGGCCATGAGGTTACAGATTGTGCTGGAATACAATTCTGCTGCTGCTGATGGCCCACAGCACCTCATGGATGCCCAGTTTTGAGCTGCTAGATCTGTTCTGAATCTATCCCATTTAGCACGGTGGTAGTGCCACACAACACGTTGGATGGTGTCCTTACTGTGAAGACAGGACTTGGTCTCCACGAGGACTGTGCGGTGGTCACTCCTACCAATACTGTCATGGACAGATGCATTTGCGACAGGTAGATTGGTGAGGATGAGGTCAAGTAAGATTTTCCCTCGTGTTGGTTCGCTCACCACCTGCCGCAGGCCCAGTCTAGCAGCTATGTCCTTCAGGACTCGGCCAGCTCGGTCAGTAGTGGTGCTACCGAGCCACTCTTGGTGATGGACATTGAAGTCCCCCACCCAGAGTACATTTTGTGCCCTTGCTACCCTCAGTGCTTCCTCCAAGTGGTGTTCAACCTGGAGGAGGACTGATTCATCAGCTGAGGGAGGACGGTAGGTGGTAATCAGCAGGAGGTTTCCTTGCCCATGTTTGACCTGATGCCATGAGATTTCATGGGGTCCAGAGTCAATGTTGAGGACTCCCAGGGCCACTCCCTCCTGACTGTATATCACTGTACCGCCACCTCTGGTGGGTCTGTCCTGCCGGTGGGACAGGACATACCCAGGGATGGTGATGGAAGAGTCTGGGACGTTGGCTGAAAGATATGATTCTGTGAGTATGGCTGTGTCAGGCTGTTGCTTGACTAGTCTGTGGGACAGCTCTCCCAATTTTGGCACAAGTCCCCAGATGTTAGTAAGGAGGACCTTGCAGGGTCGACTGGGCTTGGTGTTTTGCCGTTGTCGTGTCCGGTGCCTAGTGGTCCGATGCCGGGTGGTCCGTCCGGTTTTATTCTTATTATGACTTTTCGTAGCGAGATTTTACAACTGAGTGGCTTGCTAGGCCATTTCAGAGGGCAATTAAGAATCAACCACATTGCTGTGGGTCTGGTGTCACATATAGGCCAGACCGGGTAAGGATGGCAAGTTTCCTTCCCTAAAGGACATTAGTGAACCAGATGGGTTTTTACGACAATCCGGTAGTTTCATGGCCATCATTACTGATACTAGTATTTTAATTCCAGATTTTTATTTAATTAATTGAAATTTTTTTTAAAATTAATTAATTGAATTTAAATTCACCAGCTGCCGTGGCAGGATTTGAACTCATGACTCTGGATTTTAGTCCAGGCCTCTGGATTACTAGCCCAGTAACATAACCACTATGCTACCGTACCCGGTATAATAGTGGCCAAAGTCTTCAAAATCGTCATTGTCTACTGCATACCTTACAGTATTGCTATATGAGGCATGACCATGCAGAAGGGTGAGGAGAAGGTGCACTCGGTTGCAGGCCCGCAGGAAGAGAAAGAAGATGAGATGGATGATATGCCTGGCAGGCTGGGAAATTGGTGCAGAACCATGAGAACTACTTCTAGTAATAGGCACGTCCTGTCAATTTAGTTCTTGTTATGATTTCTCTGCATTGTGCCCTGCAAGAATTTTGCCCCTATTGAAACTGAACTGCCATCTTTTCACCCCGCCCAGTGCTTATCACTTTTCCATGGTCATACCCAAGAAACACTGTCCATATGAAGTTCAATTAAAAACACTTAATATTTATTTGTTGCTATTTATAAGTATTCCATGCTCTACGCCCTGCACCCATGCTTCCCTTTAATGATATGCTTGTCTTACTTGTTAGCCTAAGGCTGTATCTCAATAGGAAGAGTAACTATGGTGCCAGGATGCTGGGTCGTGCTGCAGCCCTCTTGGGATTGGTTGTGGCCTTGAACCTCGGAATGCAGCGTCATATATTGCAAATGAGCTTGCATGTTGTTTCTGCTGGTAATAGTTCATACAAGCACAATTTAAGCTGCTATGTGCAACATGTTACTATTAATACTGCAGTGTGCCCTCTGCCTTCAGTCGTATGCAAGACTAACATCCCCGTCATCAGAATTAATATCGACTCTATCAACACCAGCGTACTGTGGCTTCAGTATGTATGATATACAAGATGCACTGCAGCAACCCACCAAAGTTATTTCAACAGCAGCTACCTCCCCTGTAACCTCTACCACTGAGAAGGATAAAAGCAACAATGTTGTGGGAACACTATCATGTCCAAGTTTCCTTCCAAGCCACACACCATCTTGACTTGAACATATATCACCGTTCCTTCATTGTTGCTGGGTCAATATCTTGGAATTCCAGACCTAACACCATTGTGGGAGCACCATCACCACAAGGACTGCAGCGGTATAAGAAGACCCACCACCACCTTCTCTGGGAAACTAAGGATCATTAATAAAAGCAGGTTTGCCAATGCCACCCATGTCCCGAGAAAAGGCAACATGTTCTCTGTATGCTTCCTCCCTGAGGGTGCAGGAGAGAAATATTTCCTTTGGGGCCATAGAGGAAGAGAAAGCATGTATACAAAGGGGGACACAATTACCTTAGCACTTCTCCAGAAATTTCTGAAACTTTGTCCACATTTTCTCCCAAGCATTGGAGAATGCGTTCACTTTTTCTATCACTTCCTTCCACGTAGCCTTCTGCCCAAGAAGACCGACCAACCCTCCTTTGCTGAATTTCCTGTGGCAGAATGTGCAAGGTGTGGTCGTTGAATGGTGCACTTTCGTTCACCTTTCACCTTACAGCCATATGCTGATACAGCACTGAGGTGCACTCAAAGGATGTAGTGAATGTGCCCCTGCATCAAATTGCATCTGAAGGCAGACCCAATAAGATACCAAGGTTGGTTTACAGACCCAAAAATTATTTCCCCTTTAAGGACCAATGGTAGCTCTTTCGGAACTGATATTGCGACTGGCAACCAATAATGATCCGAGCCTGACTTCCTACCCATGATTTCAGTGTGCAGGGAACGTTTCCTAATGAAAGAGTAGGGCTTGCCTCGCAGAATTAGATGAGGCCAGCATTCCCTGTAAAGCATAGGTACACCTGCGTCACAGTCCAGCACAACTCCAATTTTATTGGTATGGTAAAATCTCATATACACCATTTTCTTTTTTCCTCTCTCTATGCCCTCATTATTATTTTGGTGTTCTTTTGTTGCCTTCTATAATCCTGCCATTTATCATTCTTGCTATTATATTTTGCCCTTACATAAGCTGCCTTCTTTTGTTTAATATTGATCCTAATCACTCTTGTAACCGTTTACCTTTCAGGGGTTTATAATCCACCAATTACCTACTTGAATGGATTGTACTGTTGGTCTGCAGGTTTTCCAACTAACTTATTGCAGTCAATTCCTTCCTCATCCTTTCACAGTTAGTCTTGTTTAAGTCCAAAATCTTGGTTTGTGATTTTCCTTTCTCTCCCTTGTGGTTGATGGTGATTTCTATTCTAGTATGCTCAATATTCTCAAGAAGCTTTCTTGTCACCAAATTGCTAACTATTTTTGGTTCATTATTTGTAAATTATGGAGGCTGGAGCAAAGCACCATAAATGTGCCTCACCTGGACAGGCCTCATGCTTCACAGTTTGAGAACTGTTGCCTTAAATAACTGAAAACACATCTACAATTTGACTTGGTCTATTTTCACTTATATTAATAAATTTTGGATGAATTGTAAGCACAGCGTGATGAAATTAAAGTGTTCACAATATCCTTTCCAGGTAAGGAGATAGCTATGGATGCAGTTAATCTGAATCCCCTGAGTGCTGATAGCCACATGTGGTAAGTCTGAATAACCCCACTGCAAACATTGAATGTACAGTAGAGAATGTCTGTTATACCATTAATTACTATAAAATTCTAAAACTCCAAACCATTTTTGTGTATCTATCCATTTGAGGCCATGTTATGTTGTAAGGAACCTTGCTTTGTCAAATTTTCACTGTTACTATACCTCAAACCTAGAATTTGACGGCACCATCCTAGCCAAGATCAAGTTATTTTTGGGAGTATCACTTGGTGATTCTGTCAGTAACAACTTGTACAAAACTGTTTTGGAAATAAGCTGGTGTGGAGAAATATAGCTGCACTGTAGTGCACACCATTTCCCTGAAAGCGTGTTGAACAGCAATATATACGATTGGCTTACTGCCACGTATCTGGTACTTGGAGAAATTTGATTTGTGGGTCTGCAACTTGGACGAGGAATTCTCAAAAGCATAATTTTCTAATGCTAAAAAACATCCTGCCTCGTGGATGTACATTTATAGTCTGCAACTTATTTTTATTAAAAGAAGCCAGATTTACAGAGTTGTTCTGACCTAAATGTTCTCAACTACCTTATGTACACATATTGCAGTTTCATGTTCTCCCAGCTTCTCATTACAGTGAAACCTCAATATTACAAACTTGGGACAGAAAGAGTAATTTTTAACCTTGTGATCACACAATTAAATACCATTTACACATAGTGCTTCCTTGTTTAACACTTACCAGTCGCTTGCATCTCCAACATTTCTTCTCCCTTGCTCTTTAGTCAAACATCATACATCAGCTATGCTTGACTGTTATAACTTGATGTGACTACAAAAACAGTAACCACGTGTACCTGGTTGGTGCTTTGTCCTACTGAGTGCATTCTAGATATGAAAGCTACTTGGAAAATGTTACGTTAAAGCTGGATCATTACAGTTATGTTGAAAATATAATGTAAAGTTCTTTTCTGTATTTTGACAAATTGATCCGCAAAAGGAGCTACGTGTTTCCCCATTAAGCTACAGTAAATTCAATAAAATCTGTGTCAGAAATTGAATTTTCAGTGACTCATAAATGTTCTAATCAGATAGGTTGTGTTAACACTGTTTCCAAAATGTTCATTGTACTACCCTTGTATCACGTGATTACTATTTATAATGTGCCAACTCTTCAACTTTTGCAGTCAACATGACAGCAATTTTTCATGAATGGAAGCAATGTGGGTTGAGGAAAAGAGAAAGGAATTTGCATATTGAATGTAAAATGATGGACTGTAGGAATGAATTCAATATGCCTGTTTATAGTTTGTCCAAGAGTGCTACTGCCATGCATATACACTGATTCCAGAGCAACTTGGGACTGCACACTCTGAAATCATTCTCACCCAATTGTTAATCTGCATACATACTTTGTTGTGCTATGTCACATGCTAGAACATCGCTGCAGGAGTTCCTCAGGGCAGTGTCCTAGGCCCAACCATCTTCATCTGTTCCATTATTGATCTTCCCCCCATCATAAGGTCAGAAGTGCGGATGTTTGCTGATGATTGCACAGTGTTCAACTCCATTTGGAACCCCTCAGATAATGAAGCAGTCTGTGCCCGCATGCAGCAAAGCCTGGACAACATCCAATAAGAGAGAGTCTAATCGCCTCCCCTTGACATTCAATGGCATTATCATTGCCGAATCCCCCACCATCAACATCCAGGGGGCCACCATTGACCAGAAACTTAACTGGACCAGCCACATAAATACTGTGGCTACAAGAGCAGGTCAGAGGCTGGGTATTCCAACGCAAGTGGCTCACCACCTTATTCCCCAAAGCCTTTCCACCATCTACAAGGCACAAGTCAGGAGTGTGATAGAATACTCTCCACTTGCCTGGATGACTGCAGCTCCAACAACACTCAAGAAACTCAACATCATCCAGGACAAAGTAGCCCGCTTGATTGGCACCCCATCCACCACCTTAAACATTAAGTCCCTCCACCACCAGCGCACCGTGGCTGCAATGTGTACCATCTACAAGATGCACTGCAGCAACTCGCCTAGGCTTCTTCGAAAGCACCTTTCAAACCCGCGACCTCTACCACCTGGAAGGACAAGGGCAGCAGGCGCATAGGAACAACACCACCTGCACATTCCCCTCCAAGTCACACACCATCTTGACTTGGAAACATATCGTCGTTCCTTCATTGTCGCTGGGTCAAAATTCTGGAACTCCCTACCCAACAGCACTGTGAGAGTACCTTCACCGCACGGACTGCAGCGGTTCAAGAAGGTGGCTCAGCACCACCTTCTCAAGGGCAATAAGGAATGGGCAATAAATGCTGGCCTTGCCAGCAACGCCCATATCCCATGAATGAATAAAAAATGTATAGGTTTTACTTTACTAGGCAAGTTCAAGAGCTTTTCAGCTGAATTTGTCAAACTGAGTGCAAGGGGATAATTTTAACCACCAGGGGCAGGTGGACAGTAAAAATAGCTGCTTTTTGGAGCGAGACCGCATCTGGCTCCAACGCGCCCACTTCCGGGTTTAGCCCAGGCATGTTTGGATGCGCGTGCGCAACAGGAACCCGGAAGTCCCGTCCCTACTTAAAGCCAGCGGTCCGATAGTTAAATGGCCATTTAGGTACTTTAAACACTTGATGTACTTAACTTTTTCTGTATTCTGAAACAGAAATGAATTTAACTTCTCCTGAACCTGTCTCCAATGACTTCTGAAACATGCCATTGTAACGGAGGCGAGCTGCAGCCGAAGCTCATTTAGCCCTTTAAACTGGTGATTGACACATCTAAATAAAAAGTAAGGTATTGCACTGGGCACTCCGTTCTCCCAGGCAAACTGGGAGTTCTTTGTGTTTAGACTGAGAGTTCTTTGTTGAGTCTGAGAATTCTTGTGTTCAGACAAATTTACTAACATTTTGGAGCCTTTCAAACTGACAAGATCAGGACAGGGAGCGCAATGGTTGTATTCCACAGTACATCTGAGGAGGAGGAACATCACCATCCGCGGCAAGCATGTCGTGCTGTTCTGAGATCTGCAGTTGCACAAGGCAGAGGTATGCAACGAGAACCTAGAGAAGAGCAGAGAGGGGACCGACAAAGGGTCCGACGTCGTAGAAGGCACTACCCACGTGCGAGGGTCTACAGGCAGAGGCTGAGCTTCTCTGAGGAGCAGTGCCTACACAGGCTGAGATTGAGTCGCCAGGTGGTCACAGACATCTGCAGCCTCCTTCAGGAAGAGCCCTTCCCGGCCAGACCTGGTGGCCACGCATTGCCCATGGCAGTTGTAGTCACCACTGCCCTCAATTTCTTTGCCTCCAGATCCTTCCAGGACGCCACTGGTGATATCTCTAGAGCATGTCAATTGTCTGCAGGCAGAGGCTGAGCTTCTCTGAGGAGCAGTGCCTACACAGGCTGAGATTGAGTCGCCAGGTGGTCACAGACATCTGCTGTTGGGTAGGGAGTTCCAGAATTTTGACCCAGCGACAATGAAGGAACGACGATATGTTTCCAAGTCAAGATGGTGTGTGACTTGGAGGGGAATGTGCAGGTGGTGTTGTTCCTATGCGCCTGCTGCCCTTGTCCTTCCAGGTGGTAGAGGTCGCGGGTTTGAAAGGTGCTTTCGAAGAAGCCTAGGCGAGTTGCTGCAGTGCATCTTGTAGATGGTACACATTGCAGCCACGGTGCGCTGGTGGTGGAGGGACTTAATGTTTAAGGTGGTGGATGGGGTGCCAATCAAGCGGGCTACTTTGTCCTGGATGATGTTGAGTTTCTTGAGTGTTGTTGGAGCTGCAGTCATCCAGGCAAGTGGAGAGTATTCTATCACACTCCTGACTTGTGCCTTGTAGATGGTGGAAAGGCTTTGGGGAATAAGGTGGTGAGTCACTTGCGTTGGAATACCCAGCCTCTGACCTGCTCTTGTACACGTAAGTGTATAAAGCAAGTGACGGGTGGGTTGTTTGCCAAGACGTCCAATTACATGAACTTTTTTCGCGATGACAATAGCCAGAAGGAGCGGGCACTGGATTTTGACTCTCTGGCTGGCTTCCCACGGGTGCAGGATGCCATCGATTGTACACGTAGCAATCCAAGGACCTCCACATTACCCAGGACTGTTCTTAAACCGAAAGGGATATCACTCCATTAATACACAGCTGATGTGCGACCACGGAAAGAGATTTCCACAGGTGTGCGCCAGATTCCTTGGCAGCTGTCATGATTCATTCATTTTGGGCGAGATCAACATCCATACAAAAGTCAGACTTATGGGCTGGCTCCTTAGACAAGGGATATCACCTGCAGACGTGGCTCATGATACCTGTGAGAAACTCCCCCCATGAGGCATAGCAGCGGTACAACCAGAGTCACATGACCATCAGGTCTGTCATTGAGCAAGCCATAGGAATGTTGAAGATGCGGTTCAGGTGCCTGGATAGATCTGGGAGAGCCCTTCAGTATTCGTCAGTGAGGGTGTGCAGAATAAATAATCGTGTATGTTGCGTCCTGCACAACATAGCGTAGCAAAGAGGGTTACAGGTGGAGGAGGTCGAATGCGCTCATCAAGCATCCTCATCTGGCAGTAACATTGAAGAAGAGGAGGGGGAGAATGAAGACGGAGAACCCATCACCGGAGCACCGGCGCACATTGCTGCCCGTGATGGCAGGGATTCCCTCCTCTCTAACAGGTTCTCATAATGAGATGTGCAAATTGAAGACTTTGAGCTACTCAGGCCACCTGGAACAACCACCACCACCACCAGCCACCCCCCCCCCCCACCCTCCATTTGCACAAAACAGTCCTTCAACCACAAATACAACCATTGCCAACACTCATTGAGCAGGTATGCATACCTTGGCAATTATGAAGCAAATTAAAGGGCGAATTCACAAACGGGACGCAGTAATGGCCAAGATATGGCAGTGGTGATGATGATTAAATTTAATGTGTCATAACAAACAAGATATATAAATGAACAACATGACATCTCATCATACACCCTTGTGCATACCCTTGGTGAATTACAATTGCTTAGCCTTTCTCTTTCTAGCGCTTCTATGTGGTGCATCCCCTGTGTCTTCAGCAGAGGTAGTGGCAGGTTGCTCAGATCCCTGCCCTGACTGCTGAGATACTTTTAACCTACAAGCTGAGTTTTAGAGCCCATGAGGGCCCTGCCAAAAACTGCTCCAACTCGGCGCAGACTTGGCCATCAGTAGAGGAGGCAGCATTGCAGGTACTGGTTGGGGAGTGGGAGAAGGGGCAACAGGTGAGGCATGGGAGCGCTTTGAGTGGAGTTCCCAATTCCATGTCCCCTTTCACTATCATCCCTCTCCCGGGCCAGGCAACATCACTCCCACCACTCTGCTGAACAGCAGGTTGGTGAGCAGATGTGCTGCATTGTAAGGCCATGGTTAATGTATCTGTCCGCCTCTTTAAAGGCAGCAGAATCTGCACGGCTGTTGCCATGGCCTGCATGGACTCATTTGAGATCTGTGCTTCATGCTTAGTGGAGGCTGCCACTCTCTCCATCGCAGACATTCTCGCACTTACCTGCGCCAACAATCCACTTGCGATGGCATTGGATTCCCCCATTCTCTCCGCTGTTGTGGAGAGTGTACATGGCATGCTTTCCAGTTTCTTGCATGGGTACAGTTGTATGTCTATATTCTCATTCTCAACGATGGCCCCTGGGGTTCAGCATCTGTGTCCAGATGAGCAGAGCTGCGAGGGAAGAGCATCACCTCCAGCTACGCCTTCTTGGTGGCAGAAGCAGATTTCTTCCTCCTATCAACTGGTTACAGCACCTCCCTCCTACTTCGCACACCAGCCAGAAGAACCTCAAGGGATTCGTCGGGTGAACCTAGGTGCTGCCTTTGCCCTGTGCCCTTCCATCTCAATGCTACTTCCTTTCTCCTTCAAAATCCATTTTTGCATTGGCCCTTTAAATAGTGGCATTCACATCACGTCATGCGGGTGCACAGTATGCCCGCTGCGCAGCTTGGAGATGCAAAACCCGGAAGTTAAATTAAGTGCCTTCAATTGAGTTGTGATCGCTCAATCTGACATGCTCAAATTATTTCCGGGTTTCCCACACGACTATTTACCCACCCATTGAGTTCCCGCCGCTATGTTAGAATCATGGCCTACTTGAACATAACCAAAATTAACATAATTTGGATTGTAACCAGTAAGGCCCATTAATGAGAGATGACTTGTTTATTAATTCTAAATCTTTGAGACTAAGGTTTAAAATACATTACAATTTAAATACTTTTTCCACAGAATAAATTAGAACATGCTGTTGAGTGCCATGTCAGATAATTACATTTCTTTAAAATCCAGGCTTGGACTGACAAATGGTCGGTAACATTTACACAGTGCATATAAGTGCCAGGTAATTATCATCCCCAACAAGGAAAACCACAGCCACTTCCCTATAAAATTTAATGACACCACCATCACAGAGTCCCCCATCATCAACATCAATATGAGACGAGGAGAAATTTCTTCACTCAGGGTTGTGAATCTTTGGAATTCTCTACCACAGAGGGCTGTGGATGCCCAGTCATTGAATATATTCAAGATTGAGTTCAATAGATTTTTGGACTCCAAGGGAATCAAGGGATATGGGGATCGGGCGGGAAGGTGGAGTTGAAGTCGAAGATCAGCCATAGGAACATAGGAACAGGAGTAGGCCATTCAGCCCCTCTTGCCTGCTCTGCAATTTGATAAGATCATGGCTGATCTGTGATCTTGCTCCATATACCTGCCTTTGGCCCATATCCCTTAATACCTTTGGTTGCCAAAAAGCTATCTATCTCACATTTAAATTTAGCAATTGAACTAGTATCAATTGCCGTTTGCGGAAGAGAGTTCCAAACTTCTACCACCCTTTGTGTGTAGCAATGTTTTCTAATCTCATTCCTGAAAGGTCCGGCTCTAATTTTTAGACTGTGCCCCCTACTCCTAGAATCCCCAACCAGTGGAAATAGTTTCTCTCTATCCATATTAACTGGACAAATCAAATTGGGCAGAGCAGCCTTGAGGAAGAGTTCATTGAGTGCATCAGGGATGGATTTCTTGAGCAGTATGTAACTGATCCTACAAGGGGGCAGGCAACCTTGGACCTGGTCCTGTGTAATGAGTCAGGATTAATTAATAATGTCCTAGTTAAGGATCCCCTTGGAACGAGCGACCACAACATAGTTGAATTCCATATCCAATTAGAGGGTGAGAAGGTTAATTCTCAAACAAGCGTACTGAGCTTGAATAAAGGAGACAATGATGGTATGAGCGGAATTGATTAAAGTGGACTGGGAAAATAGATTAAAGGGTAAGACGGTACATGAGCAGTGGTGTTCATTTAGGGAGTTATTTTACAACTTTCAAAATAAATATATTCCACTGAGGAAAAAAGGGTGTAAAAGAAATGACAGCCACCCGTGGCTAAGTAAAGAAATCAAGGATAGTATCCGACTAAAAACAAGGACATATAAGGTAGCCAAACTTAGTGGGAGGATAGAAGATTGGGAAGTCTTCAAAAGACAGCAAAAAGTAACTAAAGGATTGATTAAGAAAGGGAAGTTAGATTATGAAAAGAAATTAAAATTTTGGAGTCTCATTATTAAGGAGACAGTAACGGAACATTTAGATAAGCATAATTTAATAGGACAAAGTCAGCATGGCTTTATGAAGGGGAAGTCATGTCTGACAAATTTGCTTGAGTTCTTTGAGGAAATAACGTACAGGGTGGATAAAGGGGAACCAGTGGACGTAGTGTATTTAGACTTCCAGAAGGCATTCGACAAGGTACCACGTAAAAGATTATTACTTAAGATAAGAAATCACGGGATTGGGGGTAATATTCTGGCATGGGTGGAGGATTGGTTATCGAACAGGAGGCAGAGAGTTGGGATAAATGGTTCATTCTCGGACTGGCAACCAGTAACCAGTGGTGTTCCACAGGGGTCGGTGCTGGGTCCCCAACTCTTTACAATCTATATTAACGATTTGGAGAAGGGGACCGAGTGCAACATATCAAAATTTGCAGATGATACAAAGATGGGAGGGAAAGTAGAGAGTGAGGAGGACATAAAAAACCTGCAAGGGGATATAGACAGGCTGGGTGAGTGGGCGGAGATTTGGCAGATGCAATATAATATTGGAAAATGTGAGGTTATGCACTTTGGCAGGAAAAATCAGAGAGCAAGTTATTTTCTTAATGGCGAGAGACTGGAAAGTACTGCAGTACAAAGGGATCTGGGGGTCCTAGTGCAAGAAAATCAAAAAGTTAGTATGCAGGTGCAGCAGGTGATCAAGAAAGCCAACGGAATGTTGGCTTTTATTGCTCGGGGGATAGAATATAAAAACAGGGAGGTATTGCTGCAGTTATATAAGGTATTGGTGAGACCGCACCTGGAATACTGCATACAGTTTTGGTGTCCACACTTAAGAAAAGACATACTTGCTCTCGAGGCAGTACAAAGAAGGTTCACTCGGTTAATCCTGGGGATGAGGGGGTGGACATATGAGGAGAGGTTGAGTAGATTGGGACTCTCATTCTTCTGAACTCCAATGAGTAGAGGCGATCTTATTGAAACATATAAGATTGTGAAGGGGCTTGATCGGGTGGATGCGGTAAGGATGTTCCTAAGGATGGGTGAAACTAGAACTAGGGGGCATAATCTTAGAATAAGGGGCTGCTCTTTCAAAACTGAGATGAGGAGAAACTTCTTCACTCAGAGGGTGATAGGTCTGTGGAATTTGCTGCTCCAGGAAGCTGTGGAAGCTACATCATTAAATAAATTTAAAACAGAGATAGACCGTTTTCTAGAAGTAAAGGGAATTAGGGGTTATGGGGCGCGGGCAGGAAATTGGACATGAAGCTGAGTTCGGATCGGTCAATGCCCTGTGGGTGGCGGAGAGGGCCCAGGGGCTGAGTGGCCGGGTCCTGCTCCTACTTCTTGTGTTCTTTAGATTTGTGGTTAGGATCAGATCAGCCATGATCTTATTGAATGGCGGAGCAGGCTCGAGGGGCCGATTGGCCTACTCCTGCTCCTATTTCTTATGTTCTTATGTTCACCCTATCCGTTCCCCTTAATATCTTATAAACTTTGATCAGATCACCCCTTAACCTTCGAAACTCCTGAGAATACAACCCCAATTTGTGTAATCTCTCCTCGTAACTTAAGCCTTGAAGTCCAGGTATCATTCTAGTAAACCTACGCTGCACTCCCTCCAAGGCCAATATGTCCTTCCGAAGGTGCGGTGCCCAGAACTGCTCACAGTACTCCAGGTGCAGTCTAACCAGGGTTTTGTATAGCTGCAGCATAACTTCTGCCCCCTTGTACTCCAGTCCTCTAGATATAAAGGCCAGCATTCCATTCGCCTTCTTGATTATTTTCTGCACCTGTTCATGACACTTCAATGATCTATGTGATGATCCGGATTCTTTCCCCTCAGTCTGGTTCAGTAATAACTGAAGTCGAATACATTTTAAAGTTCAACACATCTTTAATAGCAGGGTTCTTAGTCTGCAGCATTGATTTGGACTCCTGATAGAGTCCCTCTATGCTGGCAGAGCAAGAACAAAAACATACAGAAATCCACACGTTTTTATACAGATGAATAGGGTTGGAACATACTTAACGAGGGTCAACACCAATCATAAGCCGGGCATAGGTTGCCATGCGAGGTTACATTATTTCCGACCAATCATAAATCGTCCATGTGCTGATCATGCTGCTGTTAGACATCAAAGGGGATAACTTCCTCACTTTCCAACTTAGAATGTTCTTCCCTGTTCCTTCTGTTCCTTATCTCCCAACCTGGAATGTCTTTCAACTTTGGCTAAGCTCGTTCCCTATATTGATCTGCCATAAACATGGAGACATTCAGACCAGTCCTTGACTCACATCAAAGACCTATCATTGATAAGACAATGCAGGCCTGCTGACTAAGCAAACATATGGCCCAGCAGGAGGGCCAGGCCACTTGTATCAATCTCAGTTACTAACTAATTAACCCTTTCTAACCATTTTGCATTCTGCTTCTTTGCCACATAGACATTTTAATATTTTACCGAAAACTGACCACGTAGGGATTCTCATATGTACCTGAACCCCTAAGTCCCTTTGGACATCCACTTTTTTTTAACTTTTTACCATTTAGAACGTACCCTGTTCTGTCCTTTTTTGATCCAAAGTGGATGACCTCACGTTTGTCTATATTGAATTCCATCTGCCACAGTTTTGCCCATTCACCTAATCTAACAATATCCCTTTGTAATTTTATGTTTTCATCTACACTGCTTACAATGCCACCAATCTTTGTGTCATCGGTAAACTTAGATATGAGACTTTCTATGCCTTCATCTAAGTCGTTAATAAATATTGTGAATAATTGAGGCCCCAAGACAGATCCCTGCGGGACTCCACTAGTCACATCCTGCCAATGTGAATACTTACCCATTATCCCTACTCTCTGTCGCCTTTCGCTCAGCCAATTTCCTAACCAAGTCCGTACTTTTCCCTCGATTCCATGGGCTTCTAACTTAGCTAACAGTCTCTTATGTGGGACCTTATCAAATGATCTTATTGAATGGCAGAGCAGGCTCAAGGGCCATATGGCCTACTCCTGCTCCTATTTCTTATGTTCTTATCTTGGCAGTCACCATTAACCAGAACCATAACTGTACCAATCATATCAACACTGGCTACAAGAGCAGCCCAGAGGCTGGATACTGCACGGTAAATAGCTCACTTCCAAAAGCAGGGATGTAATGATGGAACTGTATAAAACACTGGTAAGGCCACAGCTGGAATATTGTGCGCAATTCTGGTCACCACATTACAGGAAGGACGTAATTGCTCTGGAGAGAGTGCAGAGAAGAATTACAAGAATGTTGCCAGGGCTTGAAAAATGGAACTACGAGGAGAGATTGGATAGGCTCGGGTTATTTGCCTTAGAGCAGAGGAGGCTGAGGGCAGACTTGATTGAGGTGTACAAAATTATGAGGGGCCCACATAGAGTAGACAGGAAGTACCTGTTTCCCCTAGCTGAGAGTTCAAGAACTAGAGAACATAGATTTAAGCTGATTGGCGGAAGGATTAGAGGGGACATGAGGGAAAACTTTTTTACCCAGAGGGTGGTGGGTGTATGGAATT
The DNA here is from genome assembly GCF_035084215.1 of Heptranchias perlo. Lineage (NCBI taxonomy): Eukaryota > Metazoa > Chordata > Chondrichthyes > Hexanchiformes > Hexanchidae > Heptranchias > Heptranchias perlo. Next base: position 119,303,776 of record NC_090329.1, on the reverse strand, counting down.
CACTGCCCGAATTGATGGTAGAGGCAGGGACCCTCAACTCTTTTAAAAAGTACCTGGACCTGCACCTAAAGTGCTGTAAGCTGCAGGGCTACGGACCAGTGCTGGAAGGTGGGATTAGAATGGGCACCGGGTTGTTCTTCAAGCCGGCGCGGACACGATGGGCCGAATGGCCCCCTTCTGTGCTGTATCTTTTCTATGGTTCTCCTCAGAACTTCTGCACCACACAGCTGGATGATTTCAGCTGCCTTTCGAAGTTGAGGGAGATCACATAGGGTCACTTGATAATCTAGCCAAAATAAGGCTACAAACATTTTCTATTTAATCCTCACTAGAAATTACCTAGATGTTGGACAGGTAAAGGTATACTTTAGCTCGCCTACAGAAGTTGTTAAACCTGAGAAAAACATCGAGAGTACTAAGCCAAAAATGTAACATTTATTAACTGACATTGGCTGGCAGTAAGAAGGGAACATCAATTATCTGTGACTAGATCAAACATGATTTTGTCCAGTTGCTCAGCCAAATAATTCATAACACTTGTTCAATTCAGAATATTTAAGTAACTCTATATAAGCTTCATGATCAGTGCAGGTCCTGGTTGATGTATCCTGCAAAATTGTAAATGAGAATTGAGTTTAAGTTACAAAATTAAATTTAAATGGAAATATTATGTGTTAAAAGTTATACTGTCTTCCATATGCTTTTATAATTCTAAACAATTTTACAACACCAAGTTATAGTCCAACAAATTTATTTTAAATTCCACAAGCTTTCGGAGGCTTCCTCCTTCCTCAGGTGAACGGTGTGGAAATGAAATTTTTGAATCCTTCGCATTTGAAAATCACAGAACAATGCCTGGTGATTACTGCCCGTTGCCAAGGCAATCACAGTGAGCAGACAGAAAGGTGTCACCTAAAAGGCCACCGAATATACAAACCCCCCCAAAAAAAGAGAGAAGGAAGATAGTCAATGACCCGTTATATTAAAAACAGATAACATTTGTTCGCTGGCGGGGTTACGTGTAGTGTGACATGAACCCAAGATCCCGGTTGAGGCCGTCCTCATGGGCGCGGAACTTGGCTATCAATTTCTGCTCGACGATTTTGCGTTGGCGTGTGTCTCGAAGGCCGCCTTGGAGTATGCTTACCCGAACGTCGGTGGCTGAATGTCCATGACTGCTGAAGTGTTCCCCGACAGGGAGAGAACCCTCCTGTTTGGCGATTGTTGCACGGTGTCCGTTCATCCGTTGTCGCAGCGTCTGCATGGTCTCGCCAATGTACCATGCTCTGGGGCATCCTTTCCTGCAACGTATGAGGTAGACAAAGTTGGCCGAGACACAGGAGTATGAACCGTGCACCTGGTGGGTGGTGTCCTCTCATGTGATGGTGGTATCTGTGTCGATGATCTGGCATGTCTTGCAGAGGTTACCGTGGCAGGGTTGTGTGGTGTCGTGGACGCTGTTCTCCTGAAAGCTGGGTAATTTGCTGCGAACGATGGTTTGTTTGAGGTTGGGTGGCTGTTTAAAGGCGAGTAGTGGAGGTGTGGGGATGGCCATAGCGAGGTGTTCGTCATCATTGATGACATGTTGAAGGCTGCGGAGAACATGGCGTAGTTTCTCCGCTCCGGGGAAGTACTGGACGACGAAGGGTACTCTGTTGGTTGCGTCCCGTGTTAGTCTTCTGAGGAGGTCTACGCGATTTTTCGCTGTGGCCCGTCGGAACTGTCGATCGATGAGTCGAGCATCAAATCCCGTTCTTACTAGGGCGTCTTTCATCGCCTGTAGATGTCCATCGCGTTCCTCCTCGTCTGAGCAGACCCTGTGTATTCGCAGGGCCTGTCCATAGGGGATGGCCTCTTTGACGTGGTTAGGGTGGAAGCTGGAAAAGTGGAGCATCGTGAGGTTGTCCGTGGGCTTGCGGTTGAGTGAGGTGCTGAGGTGCCCGTCTTTGATGGAGATTCGTGTGTCCAAGAAAGAAACTGATTCTGAGGAGTAGTCCATGGTGAGCTTGATGGTGGGATGGAACTTGTTGATGTTATCGTGTAGTCTCTTTAGTGATTCCTCACCGTGGGTCCATAGAAAGAAAATGTCGTCGATGTATCTGGTGTATAGTGTTGGTTGGAGGTCCTGTGCAGTGAAGAAGTCCTGCTCGAACTTGTGCATGAAAGTATTGGCGTATCACAAGATCATGAAACAATTCTGGATTCAATCCATCATAACTCATCTATCCGGAAAGATCCTAAAGTCCCACCAGGTCCTATCAAAAGGGAACTGGATAAGTACTTGAAAGAAAAAAATTGCAGGACTACGGGGATAGGGCGGTGGGAGCGGGACTAACTGGATTGCTCTTGCATAGAGCCAGCGCGGACTCGATGGGCCGAATGGCCTCCTTCCGCGCTGTAACCTTTCAATGATTCTATGTCAACATCCATTTGCTCCTTAATTGATTCCAGGGTTTTTGCCTCCGCAACCCTATCCGGAAGTCTATTCCATACATTAATCACTGTGTGAAGAAGAATTCCTTGTTATCAATCCTAAATTCGCTCTTTACTAATTTGAACCTTTTCCTACTCTCACGATTTATTCTAAAGTAATATTCTTGATTCACCTTTTTCCATTCCTTTAAATTATCTTGTATATCTTTTTAAGGCTTCTCTGACGCCTCCTTTCCAAGCTGAACAAACCAAGTTTCTCCAGTCTTTCCTAATAACTCAGCCCTTTAATGCTAGGGATCAGCCTTGTGGCTCTTCTCTGCGTCCAGTGCATCCCATCCGTCTCAATGACCAGAATTAGATGCAGTACTCGAAATGTGGTCCGACTACTGCACTGTACGTTTGGGCACTACTGCTGACTTATCTATCTGATTGTTTTGCTCTGTATTTCAGCATTCTGTTGGCTTTGTTGATTGCTGCATTGGGTATGTTAAGTCTACAAACACTCCTAGCTTTCTTTCAGCTTCATCCTCCGCTAATTCAGCACCATGAATGGAGTTTGTGTGTTTCTGTTTATTTTAATTCATGTATGTTTTAAACTATTATCTCACTCATTGGATGGAGCATACATGATATTGATAGGTGCTCCTATGTGTGCCGCTGAGTTGTTATGCCACATATTTAACAAGTTCCACAGTTGCAAGTGAGTTGCATTGCCAATATCACATTTGGTGTTTGTAAGTCAGCACTTTCTATTATTCATTTGATTGATGCAACTCATGTATTTTGTCTTGTGCACTCATCCTTTCGGAACATGGTAAGTGAATTATTGGCAATTGTGGTTCATGGAAACAGTTTATTCATTCTACCTTTTTATCCTTTGATTTGTAAGTTTCAAAAAATAAGTTAGAACAATTTGAATAGTATGCCAAACTAAAATAATTTGCGGGTAATTCAAGTGAAGCAATAGAACAAAACTCTGAACCAGAGGTCAGAAATATAGGTTGAATAAACCTGATTACTGTCCATACTTATCGGGGGCTCACCGATTGAGTTACAGCGGGAATTCGGCTGGCTCCCGCGCTGAGCCAGCTGGCAGGTCAAGTCTGGAAGTGGGGGCCTCCTCCAGGATCCACCAAAAAAAAATTAAAAGTTTCCTGGGTCGTTTTATGAGCGACCTCCAGCGTTCCCTTTAAGGACTGCTGGTTAGGCTGCTTAATGCCTGGTACAAATAGGCAGAACACACTCCACCCATTTGTAACTGAAAATTGCATTTGGAGTCCTACAACCGATTTTTATATTTAAGCAGCCTACCACCTGCTCGCCCATTTACAGGCCCATATGAAAATTGCATCAGGCAGGCCTTGGGCTTCAATGGGGCAGCCACGATGCCCACTCACCCTCCCGATTTTCAATTGCTGACCACCATTCTTCAAGTGAGAAAGGCAGTTGAAAATCGCTCCTATTAAGTCTGGAGAAATAAGCAATGCCCAATCTAGTAAGGAGTATCCAATGGAATAATTTCTATCTACAGCGCCTATTGTACATTCATGAACCTAAAATGGCAGGGCAAGATCCCAAACACTGAGATAATCACTCATCTGCGGGTTCATGGTGTTTTTTAAGTCCTTGTGGTCCTGTACATGGAGAACTAAAGACATCTGCCAATCTAAACGTTTGCTTCATTTGATTTTGTCCATTGTTTTGTTCCTATCAGTAAGCAACACCAAGTAGCGGAATGTATCATGCATTGCTATTCTTCAGTTGGTTGCAATCCACCAGGAAAAGTTAAGAATCCTCCTTCTCGTGTTGTGGCAACATGTAAAAGGTTTTTCTTCACTCTTAATATATGCATCTGTTTTACAGACAATTTGTAGGCTTTCATGAAGCTTAATTGTCTTAATTCTGTAGTTAGCCTGGAGCACGGAATCAGTAATAGCTTTTCAACTCTATCTGCCTACTTTGGCATTATTCATTTGTATGTGGAAATAGAATGAGTGAAGAAGAATATTAATTTTATTTAAGCTATGCATAGTCTTGCTTGTTCTTGAATGTAATTAAGGCTTCACGTAGAAAGCTCCTTTCATGACAACCGTTGATTCTTCCTCTGATCTGGACTATTTGCGACTTTTTTTCTTGTGTGCGATTCTTCCCTTGTTGCATGGACTTGCACAGCTTCCTCCCTTCAGAAGAGGTGAAATATCAGAATGAGGTTTTGGGGAATAAGTTGTACTTGCATGGCTGCTATGTGGTATCAGAATTTTAAAGAGATAGCATCCCAGTGGTTTTGCCTGTTTTAGATGATGGCCTACTCATTTGTAGAGGTTGAACTTCATTCACAGATGACCAGCAAAGGTAGGAAATCAACGTTCCACGTTCCCGTACTTACAGGTTATGGGAATAAGTTCATTTTAATTAGAATCTGTACACACCTCCCAATATTATGCAATTATGTACCCATGCAGACTGCAAGTTTTGAAACCTACAGTGTTGAGTGCAAGATGAATATTCAATAAAACTTAACCTTACAAATGAACACTGACTTAGCAGCTAGAAATGCCAAAATATATGAATTTTGCTGCATGTGAATTCTAACTTTACTAATCTGTTAATATCTAATTTCTTCTATGCATTTGGGATGCTTGATTAGCATATAGCACTTTTCCAATTGAGTTTTGAATTTTATCTTGCTCAGTATTATGTCTTTATTACATATAATGTGTTTAATTGAAAATTTAAATTGGTTTATAATGGACAGCAATTTTAGTGTCTGTAGACAATGCAGAAAAATCAAAGGCGGTCATTTTAACTTTTGACAATAGTGTTAAATAGGCAATATCGAACCGGCCAGCTGTTATACAACTCGCCCGATTTTACTTTCCACTAACTTCAATAAAAAGGAAAATCAAGTGGGGTGTATAATCGGCGGCCAATCTGATATTGCCCGTTTGACACTATCGCCGAAAGTTAAAATTACCCCAAGGAATGTTTCCTGAACTGATCAGTTTTGAATTGGAATAAGCATTAATATTTTTGTTTTACTATACATTGGTACACTGCAGATTTCCTTAATCCAAACATTTTAATTTGCACACAAATCCTGATTGACCATGAATAACAAATAGTGTACAACATAACGTCAATTCTGCTAAGCTGTTCTGTCAGCTTTTTCTTGTTGGCTAGAAGTTTGTGCCTATCTGGCCTTGTCTTGTTCATACACGTATCAATATGTTAGAAGTCTGCTGCTGTGACAAGTAACTTCCAGAAAAGATGAAACATGATTAATAACATTCAGTGCTATAAAATTACATTTGTTACAAATTTATTTATTTGGGAACTTGCTTGTGAGCGGGATTTTTGTTGCATAATTACACATTTATTTCTCAGGCTTATCTTGCTAAAATGCAGTATTTTTACACTGAGGTTTTTTGGCTTCTCTTTTACTGTGTTGGAAAAATGTATTCTGCGGTAACCTGTGTAGAAAACCTCTGACTAGGTTGGATGTCAGATAATGGCATTGTTGAAGTGTTTGAAAAAGACTGTTGAAACTTTTAACTAAAAATAAAAATTGCCGCAGGTTCATCAGCACCTGCAAAAAGAAGATAGTGAAACTTTCGTTTGTGCAATTAGCAGCCATTCTTAACTGACTAGTATAATATTTTAACAATGTACAATTGTTTTCTGGTTTTCTGCTAAAAATTTAGTATACTGCGCTTTTTTTTGTTACTATGTTTAATAAGATTGTGAAACCCTAATACTTGTTTGTACTGGTGCAATTTTTTTCAGTCTTATAAGAGAGAAACATTTATCACTCAAACAAGATGATGTCAGCATAATCATTCATAGATGTTTAACATCCGTCTAACGTTTGCAATTTGTCAATTTTTTCAGCCAAAACTCATGCCATAACACAACTCTTTGTAGAACAAGAACGTAGGAAGTTTGTTTTACAGCAGTTATTTGGTCTTCAGAGCGTTATTTCTGTAGAAACACACTTTTATAATGCAGACCATGAAGAATTATTTTGTAATCCTTAAGTAATTACTAAGCAACATGTAACACCAATAGCAAATTTAATTTCATGTTTTATATTGTAAAAGGTTCTGTAATTTCATAAGGAGCCAGTAATATTGATTGACTTTCAATGTTTCAAAATTGTAATTAAACTTCATTAGAAAATTCTTGTTACAACACTTTTCTGTGGTCCTAGCAGAAACTATACAAGCCCCGATTTTAACCTGGAGTGAGAGGCCAGCATGGGGCCGGCGGGCCAAGCGGCAGGCTTTCGACTCGCCTGCGGGAGTCCTGGGCCATTTTAACTCCCAGGCCTCATTATCATAAACCAGGCCCGACTCCCGCCCAAACCCAGCGGGAATGACGTGAGGCTAGCAGGCAGGAGTCTGGTGAACACATCAGGAGACCGCCATCAGAGACCCAAGGAAACGGTCCCTGGCAGGCTAAAGGAAGGGGGGGATGAGGCGATCGCAAGAAGGGGAAGGAAAGTAAATTTTAGTCATTCTGATCTCTTCAAAGTGGTCCACTAAATGATGTAGAATAATTGTGAATTTAACCAATTACTTTAACTTACTAGTTTATCACTGTTGACCAGACATACAGGCCCCAATTTGAAAGCGGGGTCGGGAATGGAGCATGGGATCACTGAAGCGGACGGCAAACCCAGGGAATCAGGGGCTCATTTGGATAAATTTTCCCGGCATCCTGTCTGAATCTGGCCAGATCCACTACCTGGCTAGTGGGCGGAAGTGGTAGTTTGGCGGCAGGAAGCCAAACCCGGGGACCAGTGGGTACAATCCCCAGCAATCATTTGGGAGGATGGGGGGGTGGGCTATAGAGACGATCTGGAGGGGAGAAGCTCTGGAAGCGATCTAGAGGGGGGAGGCTCTAGGGGCAGGAGGTGGGGGGTGGTGGGTTCAAGCTGTGATCAGGAAGTTTTCTAGCCATGATTGGGGGGCGGGGGGAGCGGGGCAGGCGGGGCAATGGAGGCCCAACGCTTCCTTGTGAGGCCCGGAGGAGCAATCTTGCTCCTCCTGGCCCGCAAGGAAACCTAAAATGTAATTTTTCGATTGCTGAGGCCTCCAATTAAAACTGCAGATTTGGTCTCAATGACATATGTGCATATTTAAAGAAGGACCCTGTTTCCTTCCTGGGTGTGTCGGGGCAGGGGAAGCCCAAGGTATCCTTGTGGGGTAGAAGTTATGCCACAGCTATACAAAACCCTGGTTAGACCACATCTGGAGGTACTGTGTTCAGATCTGGACACTGTACCTTAGGAAGGATATATTAGAGGGAGTGCAGTGTAGATTTACTAGAATGATACCTGGACTCCCAAGGGTTCAATTACGAGGAGAGATTACACAAACTAGGGTTGTATTCCCTGGAATTTAGAAGATCAAGGGGTGATTTGATTGAAGTTTTCAAGATATTAAGGGGAACTGACAGGGTAGATAGAGAGAAAATATTTCCGCTGGTTGGGGAGTCTAGGACTAGGGGATATAGTCTAAAAATTAGAGCCAGGGCTTTCAGGAGTGAAGTTAAGAAACACTTCTACATGCAAAGGATGGTAGAAGTTTGGAACTCTCTTCCGCAAACAGCAGTTGATGCTAGCTCAATTGTTAATTTTAAATCTGAGATTGATAGATTTTTGTTAACCAAAGGCATTAAGGGATATGGAGCTAAGACGAGTATATGGGGCTCGATTTTTGGACGTCCGAGACGGCGGGTTCGTGGCGGGGGGCTCCGAAAATCGGGGATTCCCGATGCAGCTCCAGTCTGCCCACTTCCGGGTTCCACAGTGACGCACTTAGATGCGCACGCAACCCCCGCATGCGGGACTCCGCCAGCAATTAAAGCCGGCGGGATCCCACTTAAACCAATTAATTAGATAGTTCAGGTCATTTGCAGACCTGATTTGTAGGATATTTTAGGAGGGGTGGGATTTTCAACTCAACTGAGTGTGTTTCCCGTACTGGGGGAAACACTCCCAGTTGAAATGGACGTGTTGCAGTCACCAGCCTATGGCAGCTGCAAAGGTCCATTTGACAGGTGGGGTGGGGGGAGACCCTCACTCATTGCAGGAGGCCACTCTGTCACTTTGGACAAAGTTTGGCCTCCACCACCCTCCTCCTAACAATAAAATTCACAAACTTGCAACCTCAACCCCAGTGTGTAGACACATTTACCTACCTTGCGGAACCCCTCAAACTTACATCTTCCGGATGGGGGCCGCCGTAGCTGCAGTCATGACCTCCTCAGAGGACGAACAACATCACCAGCCTCGCCGGCCACGACGTCCACCTCTGACACGTGGAGCTCCACAACACAGTGCTGTGACACATCCAACTGCACAGCAGGAGGGAGGGCAACCGCAGAGAGAGATGCGCCGCAGAGGGCACTACCCTCGCCACAGGGTCCACAGACCGAGGCTCAGCTTCCTGGACCTCTCTGAGCAGCAGTGCACACGGAGGCTCAGAGTCACTTGACATGTAGTCATGGACATCTAAAGCCTCTTTCATGCCGAGCTGCTCCCGGCTGGCCCGAGCACCATCTTCTTACCTGTCGCTGTCAAAGTCACCACTGCCCTCAACAACTTCTCAGCATCCTTTCAGGGTGCCACCGGGGACATCGCCGACATCTCTCAGTCGTCTGCACAAAAGAGCCCTGCAAATACACCTACACCCACTGCAGTGACACAATGAGCGGCATCAGGTGTGGGTCTTCATGGTGATCCTCAGGAAAGGGCATTATTGCACAAACCAGACAAGATTTGCAAAGACGTGGCAGTAGTGGTGACAATATAATTTGTTATGTGAGTTGGTCAGAAATCAAATATAAGTAAAAACCATGACAAACCCTCAAACACCCTTGTGCATCCTCTTCATGCTCACGACACATTTGCCTTACGCTTCCTACTACACATATGTGATGCATGCCCTGTGGCTGCAGCACAGGTAGTGGCAGGTTGGGTGAGGCTGACCGTGAAAGAGATGCATGAGAGGGTGAGTATGAGACAGAGCCATGAGATTGTATGAGGATTGGTTTGAGTGGTAGTGGTGGGATGAGTACTGGCAAGGTGAGTAAGTGCAGTTGGAAGAGGATGAGATTTGAGTGGGTGTGAGGAGTGATGTGATAGAGTAGTGTTGGCACTGCAGAAGGAGATGTGGGGTGGGGGCAGTGATGTGGCAGACGAATTGTAGGGGAATGAGTAAGTGTACTCACCTCGGCTGACCTACTTAGGTCATGGAAACGCCTCCTGCATTGTATGCAGGTGCGTGATATGTTGGTAGTGCTGGTGACCTCCTCTACCACCTCGAGCCAGACCTTCGTGGTGGCAGAGGCAGGCTGCTTCCTCCTGTCCGCCAGGGAGAAGATCTCTGTCCTCCTCCTCACCCCATCCAGTAGGACCTGGAGTGAGGCATCATTAAACTTGGGAGCAGCCTTCCCCCTTGGCTGCTCCATGCTGTAATTTTGGCTCCTTTCTGCAGCATCAGTCAATGGAGGACTACCCCTTTAAATAGGGCTCCTCCAGCTGACAGCCTATGATGCGGCTGCGCAGTCCGCCCGCTGCGCAGCTTTCCAGCATGAAACCCGGAAGCCAAGATAAGTGCCTTCAATTAGGCTGTGATCGCGTGCGGAGCACCCCGAATTCACTGGGCGCGTTACCCAAGCGCCCAGTCGACCCCCTGCTGCCAACACACCTCCCTCCTAAAATCGAGCCCATGGAGTTAGGTCACAGATCAGCCATGATCGCATTAAATGGCGGAATAAACTTGAGGGGCTAAATGGCCTATTCCTGCTCCTCCTGGCCCACAAGGAAACCTTTAAAAAAAATTGTAAAGTTGTACCTTGCCGACCCTCTTCCGGACCCGCTGCTTCTTGGTTTCTTGTGAGCTCAGCACTGGGCACCAAACGTGTAAATGGAAGTAAAAATAAAGTCAGGATCTGAATCCCTCGTCTGGTGGTGCGATAGCCTCACATGCTGACCAAAGCATGCCTGATACTTTTGTGGATACTATTTTGGTGGTTTGAATCCATATCTCCCCTTCCCCAAAAAAACCAAATACACAAGTTAGTCTGTCTCCATCTTCTAATGGGCCGGAACTTGCTCCGATCGGTGTGGCAAGGCTCTCCACACATCTTGCGGATAAAAAGTACGAATGTACTCACTGCATAGGCCACGATGTCCATTTGCTGAATTTTGAAATCTTCTCCAGTGGTGCACTCCAAGATCAGCGCAGGCCATGTGCGCATGCAAAGACTGTGGGAATGAAGCCCTGCCCACAAACAAGCAAGTAATACTAATTCATTTAAAGTGATATTCCCTATGTTAGTCCAAATAAAAATTTAACGTAATAACATATCTTATTATAAAAGGGCAAGGTAATGTATTGAAACATTCAGAAATTAAAAGTTGAAAAAAAATAACATTTTTATTTTTACATTTTTTTAATGATCAAAAAATATTAAAATAACAGTAATTTGACATTCCATATTTTTAAAATTTAATTTTTTGTTGATTTGCTGTCATTATAAGTCACCGCGCTTTTAAAAAGTAGCATAGAGCTGGTATTTTCAAGCGTACCTTCTCGTGGTGTAAGTATCTTCATTCCAGCTGGGCAGATAGGGAAGTTTACGGATGTTTGCTGATAGCATTGATTGTAGCGTAGGTGGCCCTTTAATACGTAACTGTCAAAACGCCGGTGAACCAATTGGAGCAAGTTCGCGCTTTTGGGGTTTTAATGCACATGTGCGGATTCGTGAACTTGCTCCAATGGATTTGACGGCGGTCGGACAGGACGCCATTGAGGAACGGCGCGCGAGCTGAATAAGTTCTGCCCTAATAATTCAAGTGAGATTGGTAAAACTCGCCCTCTACTGGTATAGATGAGACATTTAAGCCAGAATGCTACTGCAAGAGTAACTGAGGAATGGAAAAGTACTGCCTGAAGTTATCCATATCGTAACAGGCAATTTCTCCTAAAACTATATCTTTGCACTGTAAAACAAATAATATACATCACTGAAAAAGTAATACAGGAGCAAATAAATTTGAAATGGATATCGTGTAATCAAGTAATTCTCTCTACTCAAAATAGAGTGATGGCATAACACAAATCTGTCAATGATGGCCTTCTTAAAACAAATTAATGGATTGGGAAAAGCTTCCTCTTTCCCACTTTAAAAAAAATGGTATTTTACAATATTAGTAATAGCTTGGTTCACATTGCAGTATTTTTTTGTCAGAAGATTGAGAGTTCAAGCCCCACTAGAGATTTGAGCACATAATCTAGACTGACGCTTCAGTGCAGTACTGAGGGAGGCTGCATTGTTGCGAGTGCTGCCCTCCAGATGAGATATGAAACTGAAACTGAAGAAGAGCAGGGAATCTCCCATGTGTTCCTGGCCAACATTTATCCTTCAACCTACACTACAAAAAATAGAATAGCTGGTCATTCATTTTTTTTTTTTTTTATTCGTTCACGGGATGTGGGCGTCGCTGGCAAGGCCGGCATTTATTGCCCATCCCTAATTGCCCTCGAGAAGGTGGTGGTGAGCCGCCTTCTTGAACCGCTGCAGTCCGTGTGGTGACGGTTCTCCCACAGTGCTGTTAGGAAGGAAGTTCCAGGATTTTGACCCAGCGACAATGAAGGAACGGCGATATATTTCCAAGTCGGGATGGTGTGTGACTTGGAGGGGAACGTGCAGGTGGTGTTGTTCCCATGCGCCTGCTGCCCTTGTCCTTCGAGGTGGTAGAGGTCGCGGGTTTGGGAGGTGCTGTCGAAGAAGCCTTGGCGAGTTGCTGCAGTGCATCCTGTGGATGGTGCACACTGCAGCCACAGTGCGCCGGTGGTGAAGGGAGTGAATGTTTAGAGTAGTGGATGGGGTGCCAATCAAGCGGGCTGCTTTATCTTGGATGGTGTCGAGCTTCTTGAGTGTTGTTGGAGCTGCACTCATCCAGGCAAGTGGAGAGTATTCCATCACACTCCTGACTTGTGCCTTGTAGATGGTGGAAAGGCTTTGGGGAGTCAGGAGGTGAGTCACTCGCCGCAGAATACCCAGCCTCTGACCTGCTCTCGTAGCCACAGTATTTATATGGCTGGTCCAGTTAAGTTTCTGGTCAATGGTGACCCCCAGGATGTTGATGGTGGGGGATTCGGCGATAGTAATGCCGTTGAATGTCAAGGGGAGGTGGTTAGACTCTCTCTTGTTGGAGATGGTCATTGCCTGGCACTTATCTGGCGCGAATGTTACTTGCCACTTATGAGCCCAAGCCTGGATGTTGTCCAGGTCTTGCTGCATGCAGGCTCGGACTGCTTCATTATCTGAGGGGTTGCGAATGGAACTGAACACTGTGCAGTCATCAGCGAACATCCCCATTTCTGACCTTATGATGGAGGGAAGGTCATTGATGAAGCAGTGTGCAAATTTTGCTGTGTGCAAATTTTGGCTGCAGTATTTGCCTACATAACTTCAAAAAGGTAATCCATTTCTTGTAAAATGGTTTGGGACGTCCTAAAGATGTGAAAATGCTGTACAAATACAAGTTTAATTATTTTTTCTTTCATCCTGCGTCGTATACACATTTCCCAATCAAAATTGCAGAAGAATGGCTGTACCTTTCAATAATTTCCCTGCAATCAAAGATGTGAACAGTAAATGCAATGTGTTGGTACTTCATTCATCATTCTGGAGGGGCAGATTTGATAGCATTTATAGAGGACCAGATCTGTGTGTGAGTGACCATTTTTTGTTGCAACAAAGTGGACATAAAATGTGTGGGAGCTGCCAGGAATATTAACATTACCTATTAAGTTTAAGGTTGAACATTTTATATAGGACTCACCAGTTCTGGTTGCCAGGTAGAGAACTAGAATACATTTTCTCTCCTCCATAGTGAGTGGAGGAGAGCCAAAATTCTACCCAGCCCACAAAGGAGAAAAAAATAATGTTGAACTCCCCCTCCGCGCCACCCCCCCCCCCAACCCCAGCTTAAGTTGTGGAATTTGCAGCTTGCACATTAATTTTACCTGGTTGGTCCTGTTAGTGTTCAATTTGCTACAGATGTGTGCCACAGTAACATGAGTTTCAGAACCTGAAAATAGTGGAACTCAAGCACATATTGTACTTCATTAGTTAAATGCAGAGATGCCAACTTTGAAAATATAAAAATACTAAGACATCTATGCCTATAAAAATGGAGGTTCCTGGGTGTTAGAAGCATCCATGTACAGCAGAACTGTATAGGGTACAAAGAAGCCTGGTTCAGTAGCTCAGAGGACTTGCTGTACAAACACAAGGGCCCCGATTTTCAAATGAAATTGCTGGTGCATTGGGGTGGGGGGGCTGCGAAAACCGGGAAAATCCTGAGGGGTGAGGAAGCTGGTCCCAACCCACCGACTTCTGGGTTTCCCAGACGCGTCTGTGTGCGCGCGTGCTTCCCGAATGATAGTTAAAGAATCAAATGTACTTCATTGAGGTACTTAAGGTACTTTATTACTGACATAGTAGATAGTTAATCTGATTTTAAACTTACCTGGGCGGCTTTCCCACGGCTTCTGATTCACACCTGGTGAAACCAAGCGTGAAGGGCCGGATCAGGCAAAAATTAAGTAAATAAATGAAATTAAAAAAACCATTGGACAAAGTTTAAAAAACAAAATAAACCTACCTTTCCATTGATGTCACCTGCACCCCGTTGCTCCGATGTCCTCCTCTCTGATGTCCCCCTCTCCCCCCGATGTCTCCCTCTCTGATAGCCCTCTCAGCCCCCAATATCTCCCTCTCCGATGTCCCTCTCAGCCCTTGATTCTTCCTCTCCAATTTCCCCCTCCAACTCGATTTCCCCCTCGCTCCCCCCCGATTTCCTCCTTTCCCCCTGATCCTCCCCTCTCTTCCCCCCCGATCTCCCCCTATTCCCTTCCCCCCCCCCCCCCGATCTCCCCCTCTTCCCTCCCCCCCCCCCGATCTCACCCTTCCCCCCCCCCCCCGATCTTCAGAGCCCTCCACTCTCTGTTCCAACGCCGGATAACGTCTCTCTCTCTTTCTCTTCCCCCCCCCCCCCCCGCCCGGCATTGCAGCTCCTGTCGGCAGCCAGCCTGTCAATCAGGCTGGCTGTCGGGCACAAAACCTGGAAACAACTTTAATCACCATCAATGACATCGCCATCGCGTCAGAAAAGGTGTGCTTCTTTTTATTCGGGTTTGCCACACGCACCTTCATCCCCCCACTGCCATCCCGCCTCCGTTTCAAAATTGAGCCCAAGGGGTTAGTAAAAAGATTCACTAAGACCAACAGAAAAAATATTCAAGAGCAGCAAAATTGATCATGAAACAACGTGGAAACAAGCAAAAATAACTTGAAATTCCAGCAAAGAAAAGTGAACAGGAGATAGATCTGGCAAATACCTGGCATGTGGGCAGAAATTAATTTCCAATATTAATTTAAAAGTAATAAAAATTTAATAGAGAAACATATAAACATAAAGGGACAGAAGTGCAACTGTGCTCACTCTGATCCCTTTTTAAAATTAATTCTCGGGATATGGGTGTCGCTAGTAAGGCTGGCGTTTATTGCCCATCCCCAGAACCATAGAAGTTGACAGCACAGTCGGAGACCATTCAGCCCATCTTGTGCCAGCTCTTTGCTAAAACAATCCAAAACTAATCCCACTGCCCTGCGTTTTCCCCATAGCCCTGTTATCATACTCTGCTTCAAATATTTATCATCTTTTTCTTAACAAGTGCAATTTTCTCTGCCTCAATCATTCCCTGTGGCAAAGCATTCCATGTTCCAACAACCCTCTGCATAAAGAAATTTCACCTAACCCCTCTTTTCACTCTCTTAGTAACAGTTTCATCACCGACTCTCCAACTATCAAAACCATTTTTAATTTTAAAATCCTCTATTAAATCCCCTCATTGCCTTCTCTGCTCCAGTGAAAATAGTCCCAGTTTCTCAAGACTACTTATAACTAGTTTTCCATCTCTGGCATCATCCTGATGAATCTACTGCACTCTCCATATCTTTAATGCCCTTTCTGAAATGGGGCTCTTAAAATTGCACATGGAACTCTAATTGTGGCCTAACCAATGTTTTGTACAGATTTATCCCTGGCAATGTTTAAAATCAGGCATGTAGCAGTAGTTCTAAAAAGTTGAAATTATGCACGTGTAAGATTTATCGGTGAATGCATGATGTGAATTTTGCACATACTGTACATAGCAGAGAAGCAGTCTAGCTTTACAATTGACAGTTCAACTCAGAATTTTTTCATGCATGTATTATCAGAGACTAGGGGAACTAGTTTATTTTTCATTGTTAGGTTTCCAGGCAGGAGTCCCCTTAGCCACAGCATGTAAAATTTGTGTGATTACCCACCAGCACAGTTTATACTGCACTAACAGTTTTATACTGATATGAAAGCACAATGAAATGCACTCTGGTGTAAAATCTCCCAATCATCTGAAGCCAGGACAATACTCTCCTTCTGGGCCCTGGGTCTCATGTAGCTGTCTCCAATGCTGCTGGTCATAATCCCTTCGATTCTAGAATTTTGTATTGGCTTCACCAACTACACTAGAACCAACACATTTCTCCAGTGTCATGCCATCTCTTTGGTTCAAGTCTTTGTGGAAGAAATGCAAGTATAGTAATTTAGGATTCAACAGCTATGTACTATAATTTTAGCACTGCAGGTATGCTAATACATGTGTAAATGTGTCACAGAAATTGTATTACAAATACGGAAATATAAGCAGACAAATGATGTGAAACTAATATCGTTATCCCATACCCAGCTGTGGAAGTAAAGAATCTGATGTGCTAACTAAACCAGTAGGGCATTGCATGATGCCATCTAACCAGCACTAGTATTCTTCATGATTACTATGCTGCGTTTTAATTATGATTGCTTCTGTGCTCATGCATAGTTATCGTTGAGGAGACCTGCCCTGCTGTGACTCTAATGTAAATGGAGCTGGCTTTCATCGTAGCACTCTATTCTTTAGAGTTAAGAAATAGCTGTTGTTCCTACTATATCCAGAGCACTTATCTGTGCTGTGGCAGACATTGCACAATGTACATTTTTGGCCTGTGTAGCTTTCAAAGTTTTTGCGTGTATATATTTTTTTTGTTTTCAAATTGCTTGAAATCTGGTAGAAGCAAAAAGTAAATTACTGAGTAAATTTAAAATATAATAGATTTTGCTACTCTGGACTATGTCTGCCAAATTGGATTTACCTTCTCCCCTTCCCCCCTCACCCCCCCCCCCCCCACCCCATCCAAATGACCTTCTGAACTCAAACCCTTACATAAGCGGTACTTGTGCCCTGCTGCTGCAGTTGACAAGAGTACCAGCAGGATTAGCTAGATTCTTTTCACTACTTTGATCAGATCATGCATCTTGCTTGACATTGTTTAACAAACTATCTCAGGCTCACGCAAACCAAACTACTGTGTTTACTTTATATATTTTACATAGCGATGCATTTCCTGAGTGCCAAAATATATTTTGAAAAAGGTATTGAGTTTGCCATTTTCAACTGCAGATCAAAGCTTGTAAAAACAACAGAATTAATGTTGATTAGTTTTAATGTGTACTAACATTGAGCTGGCAGATTACATTGTTTAATTTTACATATAATGGTTTGTTGCCATGTTGGAACCAGGAAAAGACAAACTATCCTGTCAGAATTAACAAAAGTAAATGTAAGAGGCAGGAAGCCAAATTGACCAGCATTTTTAGAGAAGGGAATAAATGCTATAATGGAACTATTTTCTCCTGTCTTCAATATATCTATTTAATATTTAATTATGTTGTATGTGCAACTTAATGTTATGCCACTTAACTAATAAAAGGCTCTGTTTAGATTGCTGCCCAGTCAAAGGAGGTAGATAGGTGTACCCTACCAAAGTCACTGTGACCCATTACTAGATATGCAAGAAAGTTCTGGGCTAACTTGCCCTTTTGTACTTCATTTCCTTGTGAAGGAGCACTTTCCATGCATGACTCCTCTCCAAGGACCCCAGCTTAGGTAAGAAACATCCATACATGCGGAATTGTGAACATGGATCCGCAATGTAGATATTCAGGTATGTAACTATCAGGAAAGATTGAGAAGGCTTGGGCTCTTTTCTCTGGAAAAGAAAAGAGTAAGAGGAGACCTGATAGAAATCTTAAAAATTTTGAAGAGCTTCAATAGGGTGGATGTGGAAAAACTGTTACTGCTTCGTGCAGGACCCATTTTCCATTTTGGACTACCCTAGCGCTTCACCCGCCACGTACTGATCTCGCTCAGCACAACGTGATGCTAACCGGCATGAAGGCCCCCTCAGCAGCGCTACTTTAAGGTATCATGCATACTTAAACGTTAGATGTCGGTTTACTATTTCTGGCTACTATTTGACTTATAGGAGGTTTTTTTGATGAGTTCTAGCATTCTTGAAAGTTCATTTTGTCTGCACAGAGAGAGGTTTTATTGCTTTTGTACTTTTGTTGCTCTTCGCCTCACAAATTGTCTGTCTCCAAACATGGGTGGTCAGTAGGGCTGTCTTTGTGATTAGACGACGATTGGGAGCAGCAAGGAAGGTACTGCAGAGAAGGAGAAGCTGCCAGAAGAGGGAGGACGAGGAGGCCATATCCACAGAGGGTCTTCAGGGAACACTTATCCTACCTCAACTTGACTGAGGAGCAATGTATGAGACACCTTTGCTTTACCAAGGGTGCTGTTACAGAACTATGTCCCCTGCTCTAGACTCAAATCTGGTTATGGACAGCACTGCCTGTGGCCGTCAAGGTTACCATTGTCCTCAACTTTTATGCCATGGGCTGCTTTCAGGTTGCAACAGGTGACATCAGCAATGTTGCACAGTTTGCAGTGCACCGGTATATCAGGGAGGCCATCAAGACTCTCTACACCAGGAGAAAAACTTACATCTCCTTCTCTATTGACACAGCGGAGCAGGACGAGAGAGCATGTGGCTTTATCCGTATAGCGGGCTTTCCCATGATGCAAGTTGCCACTGACTGCACGCAAAATGTTATTATTACCAGCCTGTAATATTTATCAATCCAAGGGGATTCCACTCCCTCAGTGTACAATTGGTTTGTGACCACAGGCAGTGCATCATGCAGGTCTGCCTGCTATCCCGGCAGCAGTCACGACTCTTGCATTCTGCACCAGTCCTCTGTCCTGCCTTTATTTCAACCAGGCTGGCTATTGGACAACAAGGGTTATCCATGTGTGGTTCACAATTCCAGTTACAGCTGCAGAGCACGCCTACAATGAGAACTATGCTGCCACAAGGAACATTATCAAGCGTACAATCAGTGTATTCAAGCTACGCTTCCACTGCCTGGACTGTTCTGGGTGGAGTTAAGAAATAACAAGAGGCAGAAAACACTGTGGGAATAGTTTAAAGGCCCCCTAACCGTAGCTATACTGGTGGACAGAGTATTAATCTAGAAATATAAGTTGCTTGTAACAAAAGTAATGCAGTAATCGTGGGGGACTTTAATCTTTTATGTAGACTGGGCAAATCAAAGTAGCAAAAATAGTTTTGGAGTACGAGTTCATGGAATGCATTCAAGACAGTTTCCTCGAACAATACGTTATGGAATGTAACTCCTCTATTCAAGAAAGGAGGGAGACAGAAAGCAGGAAACTATAGGCCACTTAGTTTAACATCGGTCATAGGGAAAATGCTAGAATCTATTATTAAGGAGGTTATAGCAGGGCACTTAGAAAATCTCGGTGCAATCAGGCAGAGTCAACACGGCTTTGTGAAAGGGAAATCGTGTTTGACTAATTTAATAGAGTTCTTTGAGGAAGTAACAAGCAACGTGGATAAAGGGGATCCTGTGGATGTGGTATACTTGGATTTCAAGAAGGCTTTTGACAAGGTGCCACATCAAAGGCTACTACACAGAATAAGAGCTCATGGTGTAGGGGGTAACATATTAGCATGGATAAAGGATTGGTTAGCTAACAGGAAACAGAGAGTAGGCATAAATGGGTCATTTTCAGGTTGGCAAGGTGTAACCAATGGAGTGCCACAGGGATGAGTGCTTGGGCCTCAACAATTTACAATCTATACCAATGACTTGGATGAAGGGACCAAATGTATGGTTGCTAAATTTGCTGATGACACAAAGGTAGGTAGGAAAGTAAGTTGTGAAGAGGATATAAGGAGTCTGCAAAGGGATATATATAGGTTAAGTGAGTGGGCAAAAATTTGGCAGATGGAGTATAATGTGGGAAAATGTGAACTTGTCCACTTTGGCAGGAGGAATAGAAAAGCAGTATAAATGGAGAGAGATTGCAGAACTCTGAGGTACAGAAGGATCACAAAAAGTTAGTATGCAGGTACAGCAAGTGATTAGGAAGGCAAATGGAATGTTGTCATTTTTCGCAAGGGGAATGGAATATAAAAGTAGAGATGTTTTGCTATAGTTGTACAGGGCATTGGTGAGACCACATCTGGAATACTGTGTACAGCTTTGGTCTCCTTATTTAAGAAAGGGCATAATTGCTTTGGAGGCAGTTCAGAGAAGGTTCACTGGACTGATTCCTGGGATGAGGGGGTTATCTTATGAGGAAAGGTTGGACAAGTTGGGCCTGTATGCACTGAAGTTTAGAAGAATGAGAGGTGATCTTATCGAAACATATAAGATCCTGAGGGGACTAGAAGCGGTAGATGCTGAGGGGATGTTTCCCCTTGTAGGGGAGATAGAACTAGGGGCCACAGTTTAAAAATAAGGGGTCTCCCATTTAAGATGGAGATGACGAAAAAAAAATTCTCAGTGGGTCGTGAGTCTGTGGAACTCTCCCAGAGAGCGGTGGAGGCAGGGTCATTAAATATTTTTAAGGCTGCGTTAGATAGTTTCCTGATTAACAAGGGAGTCAAAGGTTATAGTGGATAGATGGGAAAGAAGGGTTGAGGTCACAATCAGATCAGCCATGATCTTATCAAATGGCAGAGCAGGCTCGAGGGGCCGAATGGCCTACTCCTACTCTTAATTCGTGTGTTCGTATGGAATCAACCAGGGAACAGGCTATTTTAGATCTTATCTTCTGTAATGCAACAGGGTAATCACTGTGAGGGATCCTCTGGGGAAGAGTGATCATAATGTGATAGAATTTCACGTTGAGTTTGAGAGTGATGTACTTAAGCCCAAAATTAGAGTCTTAAACTTAAACAAAGCCAATTACATAGGTATGAGAGTCAAGTTGGCTCAGGTTGATTGGGAAATTAGATTAAACGATATGATTGTAGATAAGCAATAGCAAACATTTAAAGAAATATTTCAATATTCTCAATGAATATACATTCCATTCAGAAATAAAATCTCCACGGGAAAAGTGATCCATCTGTGACTAACTAAAGAAGTTAAGGATAGTATTAGGTTTTTAAAAAAAGGCTTATAATGTTGCCAAGAAGAGTAGTAAGCCTGAGGATTGGGAGAGTTTTAGAAACCAGCAAAGGATGGCCAAAAATTAATATAGAGGGAGAAAATAGAATATGAGAGTAAACTAGCAAGAAATATAAAAACAGTTTGTAAGAGCTTCTACAAGTATGTAAAAAGGAAGAGAGTAGCGAAAGTAAACGTGTGTTCCTTAGAGGCTGAGACAGGAGAAATTATAATGGGGAATAAGGAAATGGCTGAGACGTTGAACAGATATTTTGCATCTGTCTTCACAGTAGAAGGCACAAAAAACACACCAGAAATAGGGGGGAACCAAGGGCCTAATGAGAGTGAGGAACTTAAAAGTAATTAATATTAGTAAAGAAAAAGAACTGGAGAGATTAATTGGACGAAAAACCGACAAATCTCCTGGACCCGATGGCCTAAATCCTAGGCTTCTAAAAGAGGTGGCTGCAGTGGGTGCACTGGTTGTGATCTTCCAAAATTCCCTAGATTCTAGAACGGTCCCAGTGGATTGGATGGTAGCAAATGTAACCCCTCTATTCAGGAAAGGAGGGAGAGAGAAAACAGGGAACAACAGGCCAGTTCGCCTGACATCAGTTGTCGGGAAAATGCTGGAATCCATTATTAAAGACGTGGTAACAGGGCACTTAGAAAATCATACTATGATTAGGCAGAGTCAACATGGTTTTATGAAAGGGAAATCGTGAATGACAAACTAGAGTTTTTTGAGGATGTAACTAGCAGGGTAGATGAAGGGGGACCAGTGGGATGTAGTATATTTGAATTTTTAAAAGGTGTTCGATAAGATGCCACACAAAAGGTTGTTACTCAAGATAAGGGCTCATGGGGTTGGGGGTAATACATTAGCATGGATAGAGGATTGGTTAACGGACAGAAAACAGAGTAAGAGCATAAGAAAAGAAATAGGAGCACGAGTAGGCCATACGGCCCCTCCAGTCTGCTCCGCCATTCAATCAGATCATGGCTGATCTTTGACCTCAACTCCACTTTCCCGCCCGATCTCAATATCCCTTGATTCCCCTAGAGTCCAAAAATCTAACCATCTCAGCCTTGAATATATTCAATGACTCAGCATCCACAGCCCTCTAGGGTGGAGAATTCCAAAGATTCACAACCCTATGCGTGAAGAAATTCCTCCTCATCTCAGCTTTGAAATGGCTGACCCCTTATCCTGCGACTATGCCCCCTAGTTCTAGACTCTCTAGCCAGGGGAAATAATTTCTCAGCATCTACCCTGTCAAGCCCCCTAATAATCTTATATGTTTCAATGAGATCACCTCTCATTCTTTTAAACTCCAAGGCTCATTCTACTCAACCTCTCCTCATAGGAATTCTTATCCCAGGAATTAATCTAGTGAACCTTCGTTGTACCGCCTCCAAGGCAAATATATCCTTCCCTAGACAAGGAGTCCAAAACTGTACGCAGTACTCCAGGTGAGGTCCCACTAAAGCCCTGTACAACTGTAGTAAGACTTCCTTACTCTTGTACTCCAACCCCCTTGCAATAAAGGCCAACATGCCATTTGCTTTCCTAATTGCCTGCTGTATCTGCATACTAACTTTTTGTGTTTCTTGTACAAGGACACCCAAGTCTCTCTGAACACCAACATTTACTAGTTTCTCACCATTTAAAAAATATTTTGTTTTTTCTATTCTTCCTACCAAAGTGAATAACCTCACATTTCCCCACATTATACTCCATCTGCCACCTTATTGCCCAATCACTTAATCTGTCTACATCCCTTTGCAGACTCTTCGTGTTTTCCCCACAGTTTACTTTCCCACCTAGCTTTGTGTCGTCAGCAAACTTGGATACATTACACTTGGTCCCTTCATCTAAGTCATTAATATATATTGTAAATAGCTGAGGCCCAAGCACCGATCCTTGCGGCACCCCACTAGTTACAGCCTGCCAACCTGAGAGTGACCCGTTTATCCCTACTCTCCGTAGTAAACCAGAGATTATTACCTTTGAGGTTTTGCTTATTAATTTAGACCCTAGCTCCTCAAACTGTCTTAGCAGAACCTCATTCCTAGTTCTACCTATGTCGTTGGTACCTATGTGGACCACAACAACTGGATCCTCCCCCTCATGCTCCAAGTTCTTTTCTAGCTGCGAGGAGATGTCCTTAACCCTGGTACCGGACAGGCAACACAGCCTTTGGGACTCTCGGTCACAGCAGCAGTGAGCAGTATCTATCCCCCTGACTATACTGTCTCCTACACTACCACATTCCTTTTCACTCCCCCCAGTTGAATGGCCTCCTGTACCATAGTACCATGGTCAGTTTGCCCATCCTCCCTGCAGTCCTTGCTCTCATTATGCAGGTAGCAGGTACCTCGTACCTGTTGGACTAGGTCAAGGGCCAAGGCTCCTCCATCACTACATCCTGGGTCCCCATACCTGCCTGACTTGCACTCAAAACCCGCCTGTCCCTGACTACTGAACGAATCTAAACTACTACCTAATGTAAGGGGTGTGACTGCCTCCTGGATCAAAGTGTCCAGGCAACTGTCCTCCTCCTGAATACATCGCAATGTCTGCAGCTCGGACTCCAGCTCAACAACTCTGAGCTGAAGTTCCTCGAACTGCAGACACTTACTGCAGATGTGGTTGCCGGGGATCGTGCTGGTCTCCACTAACTCCCACATGCTGCAGTTAGGACACACCACCTGCCCTGCCATTGCTTCTCTATCAAGAATTTATGTATTTACTTTATTTGAGTTTTTAAATCAGTCACTATTCTTAGTTTTATTGACTAATTAATTTATCTAGTTTAAATTATTGTTTTAAGCTCTTACTTAATTATTGTTTTAAGCTCTTAGTTAAACCCCTGCCCTAAGCTGGAGAGAAAAATAAGTGATACTCACTAACCAGCTGACGTGTGGCATCACTTTTTCAATTTCTGCCTGTGATGAATTGACTCGCCGTGTGCTGCTGACTCGCCTCCCACCGCGCTTTTTATCCTCCCGCTCTCTTGGGCCGCATGACCGTGCCTTTTATCCTCCCGCTCTCTCGGGCTGTGTGCTGCTGACTCGCCTCCAACCACGCCTTTCATCCTCCCACTCTCTCGGGCTGCGTGACCGCACCTTTTATCCTCCCGCTCTCTCGAGCCTTTTGCTGCTGACTTGCCTCGAATAAACAGATCATTTTCAGGTTGCAGGCTCTAACTAGTGAGGTGCCACAAGGATCGGCGCTTGGACCTCAGCTATTTACAATCTACATTAATGCTTTAGATGAAGGGACCAAGTAAAATGTATCCAAGTTTGCTGATGATACAAAGCTAGGTGGGAAAGTAAGCTGTGAGAAGAGCACAGAGTCTGCAAAGGAATATAGACAGGTACAGTGAGTGGGCAAGAAGGTGGCAGATGGAGTATAATGTGGGGAAATGTGAGGTTATTCACTTTGATAGGAAGAATAGAAAAACAGATTATTTTTTAAATGGTGAGAAACTATTAAATGTTGGTGTTCAGAGGGATTTGGGTGTCCTCCACACAAAACCCAGAAAGTTAACATGCAGGTACAGCAGGCAATTAGGAAGGCAAATGGAATGTTGGCCTTTATTGCAAGGGGGTTGGAGTACAAGAGTAAGGAAATCTTACTGCAATTGTACACAGCTTTTATGAGACCTTACCTGGAGTACTGTGTACAGCTTTGGTCTCCTTACCTAAGGAAGGATATACTTGCCTTAGAGGCAGTGCAACGAAGGGTCGATGGATTGATTCCTGGGACGAGAGGGTCGTCCTATGAGGAGAAGTTGAGTAGAATGGGCCTATTCTGTCTGGAGTTTAGAAGAATGAGAGGTGATCTCATTGAAACATGTAAGATTCTGAGAAGACTTGACAGGGTAGATGCTAAGAGACTGTTTCCCCTGGCTGGGGAGTCTTGAAGTAGGGGGCATAGTCTCAGGATAAGGGGTGGACCATATAGAACTGAGATGAGGAGAAATTTCTTCATTCAGCGGGTTGTGAATCTTTGGAATTCTCTACCCCAGAGGGCTGTGGATGCTCAGTCGCTGAGTATATTCAATAGATTTTTGGGGCCCGATTTTAGCACCCGCTATTGGGTGCATTCTCGGCGGGGGGGCCTCGAAAATCGGAAAATCCAGGATCCCGAACGGATCCCGCCTCGATCCCGCCCACTTCCGGGTTCCCCGCTGACGCGCCGGCGTATGCGCGCAGCCCCCGCTGATGGGAATCCCGCAGGTAATTAAAGCCAGCGGGATGCCAGTTGAGAGTATTTATTTAGCTATTTCAGGTCATTGACTGACCTGATTAAGGGACTGTGTGTGTGATTTTGGATCAACATGGGACTGTTTCCCACACTGGGGGAAACACTCCCAGATCGAATGGACGTGTTGCAGCTGTCAGCCTGTGGCAGCTGCAGAGGTCCATTTGACAGGTGGGGGGGGGGGGAGACCCTCACCCATTGCAGGAGGCCACTCTGTCACTTGGGACAAAGTTTGGCCTCCACCACCCTCCTCCTGACAGTCAAAGTCACCAACCTGCACACTTACCCCGGGGTCCGGAGACATGTACCTACCTTGCGGACCCCCTCAGATGTACATCTTGCGGATGGGGGCCGCCATAGCTGCAGTCATGACCTCCTCGGAGGGCGAACAGCATCACCAGCCTCGCCATCCACGCCGTCCACCTCTGACACGTGGAGCTCCACAACACAGTGCTGTGACACATCCACCTGTACAGCAGGAGGGAGGGCTACCGCAGAGAGAGGTGCGTCGCAGAGGGCACTACCCTCGCCACAGGGTCCACAGACTGAGGCTCAGCCTCCTGGACCTCTCTGAACAGCAGTGCACACGTAGGGTCAGAGTCACTCGACATGTAGCCGTGGACATCTGCAGCCTCTTTCATGCCGAACTGCTCCTGGCTGGCCCGTGCACCATCTTCCTACCTGTCGCTGTCAAAGTCACCACTGCCCTCCCGAACTTCTCCTCCACAGCCTTCCAGGGTGCAACCTGGGACATCGCCGATGTCTCTCAGTCGTCTACGCAGAAGAGCCCTGCAAATACACCTACACCCACTCTGCAGTGACACAATGGGTGGCATCAGTGGTGGGTCCTCATAGTGATACCCAGGAGCGGGCATTATTGCACAAACCGGACAGGATTGGCGAAGACATGGCAGTAGTGGTGCCAATATAATGTGTGATGTGAGTTGTTCTGAAATTCAATATAAGTAACAACCATGACAAACCCTCAAACACCCTTGTGCATCCCCTTCATGCTCACGACACGTTTGCCTTACGCTGCCTACTGCACATATGTGATGCATGCCCTGTGGCTGCAGCACAGGTGGTGGCAGGTTGAGTGAGGCTGGCCGTGAGAGAGATGCACGAGAGGGTGAGTATGGGATAGAGCCATGAGATTGTATGAGGATTGGGTTGCGTGGTAGTGGCGGGGTGAGTACTGGCGAGGTGAGTGGGTGCAGGTAAGATGAGGATGGGGTTTGAGTGGGTATGAGGGGTGATGTGACAGAGTAGTGTTGGCAGTGCCGAAGGAGATGTGGGGTGGGGGCAGTGATGTGGCAGACGGAGTGTAGGGGAAAGACTACGTGTACTCACTGTGGCTGACCTACTGAGGACATTGGGCCGCCTCCTGCACTGTGTGCAGGTGGGCGATATGTTGGTGGCGCAGGTGACCCCCTCTGCCACCTCGAGCCAGGCCTTCCTGGTGGCGGAGGCGGGCCGCTTCCTCCCGCCCGCCGGGTGGAAGATCTCTGTCCTCCCCCTCCTCCTCACCCCATGTATTGATACCTGGGGTGAGGCATCATTAAACTGGGAGCAGCCTTCCCCCTGGGCTGCTCCATGCAGTCATCTTTGCTATTGGTTGCAGCATCTGTCAGTGGAGGACTGCCCCTTTAAATAGAGCGCCTCCAGCTGACAGATCTTACTGCGCATGCGCAGCCCGCCCGACGCGCAGATCAGCAGCGGGGAACCCGGAGGAGCAGGTAAGTGAATCCAATTAGTGGGTTGCCTGCTACGATCGCGCGGGAAACCCACTAATTTCACAGGGCGCGCTTGCCCATCCGCCGGGAACCCGCACCCCTGGTAAAATCGGGCCCTTGAACTCAAAGGGAATCAAGGGATTATGGGGATCGGACGGAAAAGTGGAATTGAGGTCAAAGATCTGCCATGATCTTATTGAATGGCGGAGCAGGTTCAAGGGGCCATATGGCCTACTCCTGCTCCTATTTCTTAAGGTCTTATATTCTCTGCATGACCAGCTGCAGATGCTTTCAACACCCACTTCTTTCTCTGTCATGCAGAGTATGTGGGTAAGGAAGAAGTCAGAAAAGATAATGAGCATTAGGTACAAAGAAACCCTGCTTGGCATCTGCTCCAGCGTCGCCAGTGGCCTCAGCCTCTGCTATGCCCCTTCCCATTATTGCTAGGACGCTCTTTGGCGGCAGCCTGTTGCTTGATGTTGTGTGCCACCTGCTCCTGCAAGAAAGAGGGAAGTGTGTTATTGAGAGTCTTGTGAGTGATGTTGGGGGAATGTGGCTGTCATGGTGGAATAGCTGAGAGTGTGTGTGTGAGTTGTGGATAAGTGAAGTTTGTAATAGTACTGAGTATGAGGATGAGAAGAATGTTTAGTGAATTGTGGTACACTGATTGCAGCACAGTGCAAGGTGGTGCAGGAGGGTTGCAGTGAGTGTTGGAATTAATGAGTCTGTGAGTGGTGCAGCTGACGATCCGGATTCTTTCCCCTCAGTCTGGTTCAGTAAAAACTGAAGTCGAATACATTTTAAAGTTCAACACAACTTTAATAGCAGGGTTCTTAGTCTGCAGCATTGATTTGGACTCCTGATAGAGTCCCTCTATGCTGGCAGAGCAAGAACAAAAACATACAGTAATCCACACATTTTTATACAAATCAATAGGGTTGGAACATACTTAACGAGGGTCAACACCAATCATAAGCCGGGCACAGGTTGCCATGCGAGGTTACATTATTGCCGGCCAATCATAGATAATCATGTGCTGACCATGTTGCTGTTAGACATCAAAGGGGATACTTCCTCACCTTCCAACCTGGAATGTTCTTCCCTGTTCCTTATCTCCCAACCTGGAATGTCTTTCAACTTTGGCTAAGTTCGTTACCTATATTGATCTGCCATAAACATGGAGACATTCAGACCAGTCCTTGAATCACATCAAAGACTCTACATTGCTAAGACCATGCAAACCTGCTGACTACGCAAACATATGGCCCAGCAGGAGGCCAGGCCACCTGTACCAATCTCAGTTACTAACTAATTAACCCTTTCTAACCATTTTGCATTCTGCTTCTTTGCCACGTAGACATTTTAATATTTTACTGAAAACTGACCACGTAGGGATTCTCACAGCTGTGATGAGAAAATATTTCAACAGTGTTCTTGATAACTCTAGTCAAATCATTGTGCTTTTTCCTGCATTGCATCCATGTTCTTGGAACAATGCTCCTGGCATTGACGTTGTGAGCAATCTCTTCCCACTGCTTCCTCATCAGATGCCTGGAAGGCTTCCTGCCCCCTGTCCACTGCCTGCAATAAGGCGTCCAGTGCAGCATCAGAAAATCTTGATGCAACTCTCTCCCTCCTTCAGCCATTTCCTTAACAAGTACTTGCAGAACATGTCTGCTGCTATAATACGCCTCCCCTTTAAGGGGTGCTGGCTGTCTCTAATATCCTCCTGATATCAGGCCCCTCTGAGAAGCATGCTGCCAATTAATAATGTGGATAGTGCTGGCTGCACGCACAAGTAATTACAATAAGCAGGCAGCACAGATAGTAGTAAGTGCTGCCATTTTGAGTCCCAACTGGCTCGGGTAGTCCGCTCACTGCCCCACCCCCTTGCGCGCATTTTCACGCACAATTGAATTTCTGAGCCATTGTCTCTACTTTTACAAATTTCAGCATCTTTAAATTATGTATCTGCTTACCCTTAAAAGTTGCTCAACAAGCAGCAAAAGCCTATCATAGAGGGCCTCCTTTGACTTTGTTCAAAGAGCTTGGCCTCTAAATCATGGGGCTGGAGACCATTGATGAAATGGGGAATGGAGAGCTCAGAGGTTTTCCTGAAAATATAGTGGCCTTGGAGGGGTGCAGCACAGATTCACCAGAATGATACCGGGGTTTAGAGGGTTAAATTATGAGGACAGGTTGCATAAACTTGGCTTGTATTCCCTTGACTCTAAGAGGTTGAGTGGTGATTTGATCGAGGTGATTAAAATGTTAAAAGAATTTGATGGGGTAGATACGGAAAACTATTTCCTCTGGTGGGCGAATCAAGAACAAGGAGACATAATTTTAAAATAGAGTTAGGCCATTCAAGAGCAAAATCAGGAAGCACTTTTTCACACAAAAGGTAGTAGAAATTTGGAACTTTCTCCATCAAAGGCTATGATTTCTGGGTCAATTGGAGCTTTCAAGACTGAAAGTGACAGATTTTAGTTATGTAAGGGTTTCAAGGGCTATGGAGCAAAGGCGGGAAAATGTAGTTGAGGCACAGATCTGCCATGATCTAACTGAATGGCAAAGCAGGCCCGAGGGGTTGAATGGCCTACTCCAGTTCCTATGTTAAATAGAAACTCCTCTTTGCTCTCCAAATCTCCGAGTATAAAGGGAAAGCCCATCCTCCGATATTCGGTTGCTGCAACTGAATTTGCAGGTGGCAGCTGTTCTGTGGTTTCAGAAAAAGTTTTATTTAAAAAAAAGTCTATAAAGAAAGATTGCAAGTGATGTAACAATGAAAATACAGCTTAAAAAAGCATCCAAAACACACTATAAACTGCAATCCCAACAGGAAGCGCAGCAACACACATTTAAGAATCCAACTCTTAAGGGCCAGAGCGTGACTTTGCTTCAGCATCCATTTTATATGGGTGAGCCAAGCTGTCAGTGCATTCCTGACGAAAGGTACAGGAAATTGCAGCTGTCAACAATTTACATGGATTTCAGGGCTTTAATCTGGCTCTTGCGTGATTTGTGAAAGAGCACCCTTAATCCGTTAGGAAATTGCACGCAGTACAAATCAGGCCTACTCACCTGATTCTGTGTAATCCCACTTGCCCAATCACAGATCCTGTGATACTGACACACCCAGTCAGAAGATCTATGCTCCTTACACTGCCAACAGACCGCACCACTGGATAGCTGCATAGTTCCATTTTGTCAAAATCAGGTAAGGTAATGGAAGCTGCTGGAATAAATTGTAGTTTGTTAAAGCTTGAAAGTTCATTATTTTCTTGTCTTTACTGAATAAGCTTTATTCCACTTTCACATTGAAAGGATATGTATATGAAACCTTTGAATCTAAAATCTTGAGTATGAATGGGAAATGCAAAAGATTCACAAGTATTAATTGTGCTGTTGAGAGTTCATATTCCAGGGCTTTATGGGTGATTTTATAAATTAGTATTCCTCGTGAACGAAGCTTTGCACTGGGAGCGCAAATTCTCAAAATTACCCCTTATATTTTTTTATAGGTGATCAAACTGAGCCCTAGGACCATAGGGGATCTACAAGCGGGTCCTGAGGTTCTTCAGGTTTCTGTATTTTTCAGTGTACCAGCACATTACTTCTATTGCTTTATACTAATGCAAATGTTCTTCACTGATAGCCCTGCTATTGGAAATTAGTTTCTACTTCAAGGTTCTCGTCTTGTGAAGTCAGCTGTTCTGTGAATACCTATGGTTTCCTTCTATTTTTTATTCTTGTTTCCCAATATGCCACAAATGCAGGCATTTTAAGTAAATAAATTAATGATATATTTATTTGGGGTTCTACCATTGGCAATTAATTTGAAATAAATCAAACTTTTAGCTTGCCCAAGACTAATAAGGCAATAAAAAATGTCACCTAGGTAAAGTATAGAACAAAATGCTCACTCTAAACTGGGTTCTAGGGACAAAGCTTCAAAGAAAAATCAACAAAAGTATAGCCGCTGAGTTCTGTTGAGCTCTGAACGGAGCTTTCTACCCCACATCTGATCTGTTACCAAAATTGCTTTGATTGTCTCGTGCCCTCTGTTTAGCCAAAACGCTCATTTATGTCATATTCACCTCGAGGATCAATTTCTTTAATGCTCTCCTCCCCCAGCCTTCCCACCTCCATCTCCACAAACGTAAGAAATCCAGAACTCTGACCCAAATTCTCTCCTGTACATCCATCAGTCCTGTCCTCACCTGGCTTTAAGGTTCTACCTCAAGATCCCTGTCCTTTTTAACAAATCCTTTCACTGTCTTGTACACACCCTGTTTGGCTAATCCCCCAGCCCAAATTCTCTGACTCCTCACAGGACTTGTCGCCGAAGCCCTTGCGAGGCAGCGCTGGATGCCGTTTCATCCCCGCCCCGGAACACTCATTCAAAACCATTTTGTCATCCCTATCTTCAAAAACCCCATGAAAAATCTCTCTCTTTGACTGAACCTTAGGATTTTCTCCCTCTACCCCCTCCCCAAATTCCTGTGCGTCCTGCCTTGCATCCAATTATAAGGTGCTTTTTAAAAAATTTGTTCATGGGATGTGGGTGTCACTGGCAAGGCCAGCATTTATTGCCCATCCCTAATTGCCCTTGAGAACTTGGTAGTGAGCCGCCTTCTTGAACCGCTGCAGTCCGTGTGGTGAAGGTTCTCCCACAGTGCTGTTAGGTAGGGAGTTCCAGGATTTTGACCCAGCGACGAAGGAACGGTGATATATTTCTAAGTCGGGATGGTGTGTGACTAGGAGGGAAACATGCAAGTGGTGCTGTTCCCATGTGCCTGATGCCCTTGTCCTTCCAGGTGGTAGAGGTCATGGGTTTGGGAGATGGTGTCGAAGAAGCCTTGGCAAGTTGCTGCAGTGCATCCTGTGGATGGTACATACTGCAGCCACGGTGTGCCGGTGGTGGAGGGAGTGAATGTTTAGGGTGGTGGATGGGGTGCCAATCAAGCAGGCTGCTTTGTCCTGGATGGTGTCGAACTTCTTGAGTGTTGTTGGAGCTGCACTCATCCAGGCAAGTGGAGAGTATTCCATCACACTCCTGACCTGTGCCTCGTAGATGTTGGAAAGGCTTTGGGTAGTCAGGAGGTTAGTTACTCGCCATAGAATACCCAGCCTCTGACCTGCTCTTGTAGCCACAGTATTTATGTGGCTGGTCCAGTTAAGTTTCTGGTCATTGGTGACCCCCAGGATGTTGATGGTGGGGGATTCAGCCGTTGAATGTCAAGGGGAGTGGTTAGACTCTCCCTTGTTGGAGATGGTCATTGCCTGGCACTTTTCTGGCATGAATGTTACTTGCCACTTATGAGCCCAAGCCTGGATGTTGTCCAGATCTTGCTGCATGCGGGCACGGACTGCTTCATTATCTAAGGGGTTGCGAATGGAACTGAACACTGTGCAATCATCAGCGAACATCCCGATTTCAGGAGGTGTGCTGTACAAACATATGTTGGTGGCAACTGCATTCAATTAGTAGTTTAAGAATGAGGCAGAGGAACTAGTGAGACTTGCGGGCCTCCAGAAAATGCACAGCTATCTCCTGTTATGAAATTTAGGATTATTTAGTCATTCAAGCAAATACAATTTCCCTTTAATACAGCATATTGACCCTTAGTACTCATAGATGTTGACTTGCATGCAACATTGGGGGAGCAGAATTCTGGCACTTCTGCATTGAACAAAGGAGTGTTGCAGGTGGCTTTCTCTTTCCTTGGTGGACTGGATTTGGGTTTGTGCCAGGAAAGGTGGGAGTGAGATTATGTGGGAGGTGGCCACTAGCTGGCTTTCGTTTGTCAGTGGAGTTTCCTGCGTGATGACTTACTTGATTGGATGAGGCACTTGTAGTTGGTTCCTGGTAGCAGGTGGTTGATCGGGCAGGAAGAGTCTGCCAGATAGGCACTCGTTATTTTGCATTGTTCGGGACTGCATAAGTAGTAAATTGGGGAATTGTACC
Source organism: Heptranchias perlo (assembly GCF_035084215.1). NCBI lineage: Eukaryota > Metazoa > Chordata > Chondrichthyes > Hexanchiformes > Hexanchidae > Heptranchias > Heptranchias perlo. The sequence continues at coordinate 119,270,945 of NC_090329.1, read as the reverse complement.
CTCAAGGTTGTCATCAGAGAACAGCTACCCCTAAGTCAGCACCTCTGGTAATATTTAACTAGCATTGCATTCTTGGAAGCTGATATAATTTGGATATTTAAAGAAAATAGTGAGATATTGTTTGTTCAAAAAAGGCAATTTTAATTTATTTGTGAATTCCAAGTTTTATTAATGTAATGCCTCCAGGCAATCCATGGAAAAAATGTAGTCAGGTGTTTGCATTAATTTGTGTGCTTATGGTTACAGTTTCCTCTTTCCAGTTCATTGTTATCTCTATCAGACTACCGATATATTTATATGGATGTGCTTTTCAATAGAATTATTTTGTTTTCTATTATTTGCAGGCTTTCTATTATTTGTGGCTATCTTTCGGAGTATGGAAGTGTACAGACCAAAATCAAGAATGGCTGTCTGTTCAAGGTAAGTTATGCAGTAGTGTTAATTGGCTATATTTTACAATATTCTTGTGTCAGAGATCAGAGAGCTATCCCATTTAGTAGCACAAAAAAACTTTGCGGGGAGGTGTAGCTTATCGCGCTGCCTGTATTGTGGTTAAAACTGAGTATTGTATGGCGGGCAGCAGCCTATCTAGATGGAATACACGTGTAATCTGGAACAAGACTCCAGGGGGATCATTTTGTCTTTGTGCAATAGTGTAAAACAGGTGATAGCGAATCGACAATCCGTTTTACACTATGTAAAAATTATCCCCCAGGTGTCATTGGTTCATAGCCATTTAAATACTGTGACTTTGGGATGCTTTTATTACCTTTGAGGAAATATTTAAGACTGGGATCAACAATGTGGAATGGAAGTTCTCACATTATTTAAATAGTGAGAAAAAACACACAGCTTACCCAAGTGGTAGAAATACTTAATATTCGTCATCGGGCTGTAACTTCCTTTAATTAATGTGTTTCATTTGCTATTATACCAGGCCTTTGAAGGACCACTAACTGTGATGCCGACTTCACGGTAGGTCCTGTTTAGCAGCCTTGTAGCTCTGCTTTGTCCTGAAGGTTGGTGAATGGCTTGAGTCCAATTTCCAAGGGCAACCTTGGTGGCTTTTGGAGTTTATTGATTGACAGTTCTGTAGCCAGAAGCTGCTTGAAATTGGATGTAATCATGATATGGTTTTGCCAGTTCACCAGTTCTCTGGTCCAAACTGAAAGTGCTATTACTACATGCCAGAGCTTTGTTGACCAAATCTGCTATTTTCCTTCATCTTGTTTCTGTTCATTTTGCTTCTTAATATTCTTTCTCGAAAAGAGAAGACTGAGGGGTGACCTAATAGAGATCTTTAAGTTTATGAAAGGGTTTGATAGGGCAGACGTAGAGAAGATTATTCCACTTGCAGGGGAAACCAGAACTAGGGGCCATAAATATGAGATAGTCACTAATAAATCCAATAGGGAATTCAGGAGAAACTTCTTTACCCAGAGAGTGGTTAGATGTAGAACTTGCTACTCCAAGGAATAGTTGAGGCAACTAGCATAGATGCATTTAAGGGGAAGCTAGATAACCACATGAAGGAGAAAGGAATAGAAGGACATGCAGATAGGGTTAGATGAAGTAGGGAGGGAGGAGGCTCGTGTGGAACATAAACACCGGCATGGACCTGTTGGGCTGAGTGGCCTGTTTCTGTGCTGTACATTCTGTGTAATTCTATGTAATTACTGGATGTTGCCAGGGTGAAAGGTTGAAAAAGTTTGTTAAAAAAGACAATTTCTAGTATTTGCTCATGAATTCAAAAATTATGTTGATAAGGGTAGGACGACTTCACCCATCATTTTGGGTGGTTTGGCACAAAAATATGTCATCGCTGATAGCCTGTATAAAACAGGCACATTTTCAAAGTCACTCCCTAGTTATGAGTGAGTTTTTCCAAAGGTATGTTTAATTGGTTTGTGAGTATGAGAGATTCTTGTTAGGTAAGGGTATTGAGGAATATGGAACCAAGGCGGGCAAATGGAGTTAAGATACAGATCAGCCGTGATGTAAATGAATGGCAGAACAGGTTCAAGGGGCTGAGTGGCCTACTCCTGTTCCTCTGAAGAACGAGGTGATTGAAGGCACATTTTAAGAAGTATATTTTGAAGAAATGTTTTTAAATAGGGGATTTAGGAAGGAAATTCCAGAGTGCTGCGTGTGATGACTGAAGACTATGCCACCGATGGTGGAGAAGGGGAGGGGAGACACAGAAGAGCCGAGAGTGTGGGGCAAGGACATGGAAGAATTTTTAAACGAAGGATTTTGAAAAGAATAATTGTGCACAATTTCTGAAATGGTGCAATTTTTTTTTAGATTTAAGGCAATATTTGCACATGATGATATTGTGTACTAACTAGTTGCTGCAATTACCCTTTCATTTTTTTTTATATAGGACCATATAGACAAAGCAATTGAGCTGAAGCCACAAGATCCCAAATTGTACTATCTACTAGGAAGGTGGTGCTATGCAGTAAGTTGGTAAATTTTGTAAAATATCTTTGGGCGGACACTATTTAGCTGGGCTTGGGAAGGGGGTGAAATGATGCTTTCCCTCCAACCTATCTTGATACTTTTCAAGATTACTGCATCTCCCTAACCATGGCTTCTCAATTATGGGACAGATTGTGTCTTCCAGGAACATACACAAGAAATTTCAGAGTGAGAACAGTGACTGTTCACAACCTCAGCATCCTATTTGACCCTGAGCTGAGTTTCTGATCCCGTTTCCTCTCCATCATGAATATGAATAATACTTCCGCTTAAGTTTCTTATTTGCTGGTTTGTTCTGTTTAAATTTTGTGGGCCTGGAGAATTGGAAAGGATTGTTTTTAATCCTGTTGCACCATTGGTGGATAAATCCTAAATCAGAACACCGAGATCTATTAATAGCAACAATCTGAGATATATGCAAGTTAATAGAAACATGGATTTAAACTTCGGACGACACCATCTCCTCAGCCATGGACAGGCTGGGAGAAGGAATGAATAGGGGCTTCAGTCGCATCACACATATCCCGCAGTCTGCTCTCCTGTTGATCAGTGGGAATGCTGAGCTGTAACCCCATATCAGTGGCAGACGTGCAATGCCTTCTGTAACATGTTGCCCTCTCTCAGGATGACAGCACGTCCGCATCCTTTCCACCCCTTCAACCAATACCCTACTTGATGCCAGAAAGTCAGCTGGGCCAAACTGCCGTGGTAGCCACCGATGCTGCAGATTGCAGCCAGGCAATCTGATACTCAAGATAGAGGTCATCAACCATGAGTATCTCAAACCCTTATCTAAGCGACAGCAGCCTTCCACCTCCCATGCTAAAGAAGAGTAGGTAAGTGATCACTTAAGAAAGGCACTATGGGTTCACACCTGGGTGATAATTTGTTTCATAGCATTTGTGTAAGCCAGTAAAATTATAAACTGTTTTGAAATCTTTTGTGTGCAGAGTGTTCATGTAGTAACCGGTGACCTTGCAATATCAGGTGATGGATACATTAATAGTGGTCTTTGGGCAGAAATAGGTTATTGGAGGGTGGATGGACTAGGGCAGATATTGGACATAATTGTTAGGGAGTGGGCAGGAAAAGGATTGTTCAACTGAAGCTGTGTTCAGTGGGCTGCTGCCGAAGAATTCTGGTTGCAGGCTGGTATTGATGCCGTCCTCTTCGTCGCCATCCTCGTTGTCATCTTCGTTATCTGGTTGAAGATTCTCATCCAATGGTGACTCCATATGTTGTTCTGCATTGCACAGCAGTGTGCAGCAAATATTATGAATAGACACACTCTCTGAGCTCTATTGGAGAAAGCCACTAATCTGTCCAGACAGCGGAAGCGTCGCTTTAACACTCCAATGATCTGCTTATTGAGGCTCTAGGTTGTAGTGCAGTTCGGCCGGCAAGCATGAGTTTCTGACAGGAGTCATGAATCAAGTGTGCAAGGGATACCCTTTGTCCCTAAGCTGCCATCCTCTCACTTACAGTCCAGGGACAAAGAGTGGGGGGTTGGGGGGGTATGGAGAATTGGCACAAGATAAAAGTGTCTGGGCAGCTGCTAGGAAAACAGGCACAGAGCTGAATGTTGCACTGCTCATACACCAGTTATATATTAATGGAATGGAAGCCCTTGCGATTCATGAAGGCAGTGGGCTCATTTGCAGGAGAGCTCATCTGTATCCAGTCAATGAAACTCTGGACTTGGTGGAAGTTTTAAATCGGCACGGACCCCAGAGCCCTATCCTGCTCTTTCCACTAATCCATCGGTAAGTGATTAAATCATTTGCTGTAGCAAACATAGCATTCAGTCACCTACTTCATTCAAACATAAACTGCAGACTGACTGATGTTGCTGTTATCCTCTGTTGCAGCCTAGAGGAGCCAGAGGCAAAGAGGTTGAGGACGTAAAATCTTTGACTGCAACAGGCAAGGTTGCTACACCCTCAACTTTTTTGCCTCTGGCTCCATCCAGGCTGCATCAGAGGATAACAGCAACGTCAGGATGCAACACATGTTGTCTTAGAGAAGGGCAGCCTCCTATGCATTGTTCCTTTGAGAAATGCAAGTATGTAACCCTGGGCCTATACACGCTGTTGGGAGGGTAAAGATATCTGCGAGCTGTCCTCATCCTCAATGGTCTCCCTGCAGCTGCAGCAGCATATGGTCCTTCCACCTATTGCTCCTGCTCCTCTTCCTCTAGCAAGAATTGAATGGCCAAAAAGATTCACATTTTCAGAGTGTCCAGTACCCCCTTAATTGCCCTGAAGGTTGTCCAGCCACCATGAACGTAAAAACAATGAATGCAGGAGTTGGGATGTCTTGTTGAAGTTGTACAGGGCATTGGTGAGGCCACACTTGGAGTACTGTGTACAGTTCTGGTCACCCTATTATAGAAAGGATATTATTAAACTAGAAAGAGTGCAGAAAAGATTTACTAGGATGCTACCGGGACTTGATGGTTTGACTTACAGGGAGAGGTTAGACAGACTGGCACTTTTTTCCCTGGAGAGCAGGAGGTTAAGGGGTGATCTTATTGAAGTCTATAAAATAATGAGGGGCATAGATAAGGTCGATAGTCAAAATCTTTTCCCAAAGGTAGGGGAGTCTATAACGAGGGGGCATAGATTTAAGGTGAGAGGGGAGAGATACAAAAGGATCCAGAGGGGCAATTTTTTCACTCAAAGGGTGGTGAGTGTCTGGAACGAGCTGCCAGACGCAGTAGTAGAGGCGGGTACAATTTTGTCTTTTAAAAAGCATTTGGACAGTTACATGGGTAAGATGGGTATGGAGGGATATGGGCCAAGTGCAGGCAATTGGGACTAGCTTAGTGGTATAAACTGGGCGACATGGACATGTTGGGCCGAAGGGCCTGTTTCCATGTTGTAACTTCTATGATTCTATGATTCTATAAAAATGACTGAGAAATACAAACAAGATGTCTGCCAAGCGTTTACAGCAATTTAAATTATAGCAGGTGAGTGCCCCTTTAAATACTGCTGGAACTGGCCATTCCCACCCTGTACTGCCCGTACCTAGACACCCAGTCACACTCCCTGTTGTTATGATAAGTAAAGTACCACTTAAGATGATGGGCAAATTCTGCTACCTCGGTAGCGTTCTCTTGCAGAACTCCACAATTGACGATGATGTTACTCATCAGATTGGCAGCGCTAGCACCGCCTTTGCCAAACTCAAGCAAAGACTCTGGCAAAAACGAGGGGTTAGTCTGCCAACAGTAGTTGCTCTTTACCAAGCTGTTCTTCTCACCACCCTGCTATATTGATTAGAGTCACGGATCTGCTACTGCCGTCACATCAAGCAACTTGACCATTTCTACTTGCGCTGTCTGTAACATAGAATTACATGGAATGTACAACACAGAAACAGGCCATTCAGCCCAATAGGTCCATGCTGGTGTTTATGTTCCACACGAGGCTCCTCCCTCCCTACTTCATCTAACCCTATCAGCACATCCTTCAATTCCTTTCTTCCTCATGTGGTTATCTAGCTTCCCCTTAAATGTATCTATGATAGTCGCCACAACTACTCCTTGTAGTTGCAAGTTCCGCATTCTAACCACTCTCTGGGTAAAGAAATGTCTCCTGAATTCCCTATTGGATTTATTAGTGACTATCTTATATTTATGGCCCCTGATTCTGGTCTCTCCCGAAAGTGGAAACATGTTCTCTACGACTACCCTATCAAATCCTTTCATAATCTTAAAGACCTCTATCAGGTTACTCTCAGTCTTTTCTTTTCTAGAGAAAAGAGCCCCAGTCTGTTTAATCTTTCCTGATAGGTATGACCTCTCAGTTCTGGTATCATCCTAGTAAATCTTTTTTCCACCTTCTCCAGTGCCTCTATACTGTTTTTATAAATATGGAGACCAGAACTGTTCACGGTACTCCCAAGTGTGGTCTAAGCAAGGTTCTATGCAAGTTTAACATAACTTCTCTGCTTTTCAATTCTATCCCTCTGGAAATTAACCCTAGTGCTTGGTATGCTTTTTTTTTGGCCTTATTAATCTGCGTTGCTACTTTTCGTGATTTATGTATCTGCACCCCCAGAACCCTCTGCTCCTCTATCCCATTTGGACTCTTATTTTCCAAGGAGTATGTGGCCTCCTCATTCTTCCTACCAAAATATACACTTCTCTATATTGAAAATAATTTGCCAATTACATGCCCATTCTGGAAGTTTATTAATGTCTTCCTATATTTTGTCGCAGTCCTCCTCAGTATTAACTGTACCCCAAATTTGGTGTCATCTGCAAATTTTGAAATTGTATTTTCGATTCCCAAGTCCAAATCGTTTATGTAAATGGTGAACAGCAGTGGTCCCAGCACCGCTTGTGGAACGCCACTTCCCACCTATTGCTAGTCTGAGTAACTACCTTTAACCCCTACTCTCTGTTTTCTGTTTTGTGGTCAGCTTGCTGTCCATTCTGTTACTTATCCCCTGACTCCACATGCTCTGACTTCAGTCATGAGTCTACAATGCGGCACATTATCGAAGGCCTTTTGAAAATCCAGATATATTACATCTACTGCATTACCCTTGTCTACCCTTTCCATTACTTCTTCAAAGAATTCAATAAGGTTGGTCAACCATGACCTTCCCTTTTGAAATGCATGCTGATTATTCATTATTATATTTTTGATTTCTAGATATTTTTCTGTTACAGTTTTGAGTAAAGATTCCATTATCTTTCCTAGCACTGATGTTAAGCTAATTGGTCTATAGTTCCCTGGACTTGTTCTATCTCCCTTTTTAAATATAGGAATCACATTAGCTGTCTGCCAGTCCTCTGGCACTATTCCTTTTTCTAATGAATTTTTATATATGTGTAGTAGTGCCTCTGCTATCTCTTCCCTACTTTCTTTTAATATTCGCAGATGCAATCCATCTGGACCAGGGGTTTTATCCTCTCTAAATTTGATTAGTTTATCAATTATCTCCCCCCACCTTTCGATCTTAAATGCCTTTATATCTTTATTGATTTCTTCTTCTAATGTCCTGCCCACCATGTTAGTCTCCCTGGTAAATACTGAGGCAAAGTAATTATTCAATATTTCTGCCATTTCGCTATCATTACCTGTGAGTGTAACGTGTGTATCCCTTAGTGGCCCTACCCTATCCTGATTTTTCTTTTGTAATTTTTGTGTCTGTAGAATATTTATTATTCCTTTTTATATTCCATGATAATTTAATTTTGTACTTTCCCTTTGGCTTTTTAATTGTTTTCTTGACTTCTTTCATAGAATCATAACAGCACGGAAGGAGGCAATTTGGCCCATCGAGTCCATGCCGGCTCTCTGCAAGAGCAATTCAGCTAGTCCCACTCCCCCGCCCTATCCCCATAGCACTGCAAATTCTTCTCCTACAAGTATTTATCCAATTCCCTTTTGAAAGCTACGATTAAATCTGCCTCCACCACTCCCTCAGGCAGTGCATTCCAGATCATAACCACTTGCTGTGTAAAAAAGTTTTTCCTCATGTTGCCTTTGGTTCTTTTGCCAATTACCTTAAATCTATGTCCTCTGGTTCTTGACCCTTCTGCCAATGGGAACTGTTTCTCTCTATCTACTCTGTCTAGACCCTTAATGATTTTGAATGCCTTTATCAAATCTCCTCTCAACCGTCTCTGCTCTAAGGAGAACAACCCCAGCTTCTCCAGTCTATCCATGTAACTGAACTCCCTCATCCCTGGAATCATTCTAGTAAATCTCTTCTGCACTCTCTCTAAAGCCTTCACATCCTTCCTCAAGTGTGGTGCCCAGAACTGGACACAATACTCCAATGGTGGCCGAACCAGTGTTTTATAAAGGTTCGTCATAACCTCCTTGCTTTTATACTCTATGCCTCTATTTGTAAAGCCCAGGATCCCGCATGCTTTCTTAACCGCTTTCTCAACCTGCCCTGCTGTGTTCAATGATTTGTGCACATATACCCTCAGATCTCTCTGTTCCTGCACCCCTTTTAGAATTGTACCCTTTAGTTTATATTGCCTCTCTTCGTCCTTCCTACCAAAATGTACCACTTCGCATTTCTCTGTGTTAAATTTCATCTGCCATGTGTCCACCCATTCCACCAGCCTGCCTATGTCCTCTTGGAGTCTATCACTATCCTCCTCACTATTCACTACCCTTCCAAGTTTCGTGTCATCTGCACATTTTGAAATTGTGCCGTGTACACCCAAGTCCAAGTCATTAATATATATCAAGAAAAGCAGTGGTCCGAGTACCGACCCCTGGGGAACACCACTATATACCTCCTTCCAGTCCGAAAAAACAATCTTTCCTGTCATTTAGCTAATTTCGTATCTATGCCTCCACTGCCCCTTTTATTCCATGGGCTTCAACTTTGATGACAAGCCTATTATGCGGCACTTTATCATATGCCTTTTAGATGTCCATATAAACCACATCAACCGCATTGCCCTAATCGACACAACCTGTTATCACATCAAAAAACTCAATCAAGTTAGTTAAACACGATTTGCCTTTAACAAATCCGTGCTGGCTTTCCTTAATTAATCCACACTTGTTCAAGTGACTGTTAATTTTGTCCCGGATTATCCTTTCTAAAAGTTTCCCCACTACCGATGTTAAATTGACTGGCATGAAGTTACTGGGTTCATCCTTACACCCTTTTTTGAACCAGGGTATAACATTTGTAATTCTCCAGTCCTCTGGCACCACTCCCATATGTAAGGATGATTGGAAGATTATGGCCAGTACCCTTACTTCCCTCAGCAACCTAGGGATGCATCCCATCTGGACCGGGTGGCTTGTCTACTTTAATATAGCTAGCCTTTCTAGTACCTCCTCTTTATCAATTTTTAGCCCATCCAGTATCTCAACTATCTCCTCTTCTACTGTGACTTTGGCAGCATCTTCTTCATTGGTAAAGACAGATGCAAAGTACTCATTTAGTACCTCAGCCTCCAAGTGTAGATCTTTTGGTCCCTAATTGGTCACACCCCTCCTCTTACTATCCGTTTACTGTTTACATGCCTATAGAAGACTTTTGGATTCCCTTTTATGTTAGCCACCAGTCTATTCTCATACCCTGTCTTTGTCCCTCTTATTTCCTTTTTTATTCTCCTCTGAACTTTCTATATTCAACCTGATTCTCACTTGTATTTATCATCCTCACATCTGTCATACGCCCCTTTTTTCTGCTTCATCTTACTCTCTATCTCTTTCGTCATCCAGGGAGCTCTGGCTTTAGTTGCCCTATCTTTCTCCCTCGTGGGAACGTACCTAGACTGTACCCAAACCATCTCCTCAATTACAGTTTTGCCTGCCAATCTTTGATTCCAATTTATCCGAGCCAGATCCGTTCTCATCCCAATGAAATTGGCCGTCCTCCAATTGAGTATTTTTACTTTAAAGTAGTCCTTGTCCTTTTCCATAGCTAATCTAAACCTTATGATACTATGATCACTGTTCCCTAAATGTTCCCCCACTGACATTTGGTCCACTTGGCCCACCACCTTCCCCAGAACTAGATCCAGCAATGCCTCCTTCCTCATTGGGCCAGAAACGTACTGGTCAAGGAAGTTCTCCTGAACGCACTTCAAAAATTCCTCCCCTCTTTGCCCTTTACACTATTACTATCCCAGTCTATATTAGGATAGTTGAAGTCCCCCATTCTCACTACTCTATGGCTTTTGCACATCTTTGTAATTTCCCTTCAAATTTGCTCCTCTATATTTTTTTTTAATTCGTTCACGGGATGTGGGCGTCGCTGGCGAGGCCAGCATTTATTGCCCATCCCTAATTGCCCTCGAGAAGGTGGTGGTGAGCCGCCTTCTTGAACCGCTGCAGTCCGTGTGGTGACGGTTCTCCCACAGTGCTGTTAGGAAGGGAGTTCCAGGATTTTGACCCAGCGACAATGAAGGAACGGCAATATATTTCCAAGTCGGGATGGTGTGTGACTTGGAGGGGAACGTGCAGGTGGTGTTGTTCCCATGTGCCTGCTGCTCTTGTCCTTCTAGGTGGTAGAGGTCGCGGGTTTGGGAGGTGCTGTCGAAGAAGCCTTGGCGAGTTGCTGCAGTGCATCCTGTGGATGGTACACACTGCAGCCACAGTGCGCCGGTGGTGAAGGGAGTAAATGTTTAGTGTGGTGGATGGGGTGCCAATCAAGCGGGCTGCTTTATCTTGGATGGTGTCGAGCTTCTTGAGTGTTGTTGGAGCTACACTCATCCAAGCAAGTGGAGAGTATTCCATCACACTCCTGACTTGTGCCTTGTAGATGGTGGAAAGGCTTTGGGGAGTCAGGAGGTGAGTCACTCGCCGCAGAATACCCAGCCTCTGACCTGCTCTCGTAGCCACAGTATTTATATGGCTGGTCCAGTTAAGTTTCTGGTCAATGGTGACCCCCAGGATGTTGATGGTGGGGGATTCAGTGATGGTAATGCCGTTGAATGTCAGGGGGAGGTGGTTAGACTGTCTCTTGTTGGAGATGGTCATTGCCTGGCACTTGTCTGGCGCGAATGTTACTTGCCACTTATGAGCCCAAGCCTGGATGTTGTCCAGGTCTTGCTGCATGCGGGCTCGGACTGCTTCATTATTTGAGGGGTTGCGAATGGAACTGAACACTGTGCAGTCATCAGCGAACATCCCCATTTCTGACCTTATGATGGAGGGAAGGTCATTGATGAAGCAGCTGAAGATGGTTGGGCCTAGGACACTACCCTGAGGAACTCCTGCAGCAATGCCCTGGGGCTGAGACGATTGGCCTCCAACAACCACTACCATCTTCCTTTGTGCTAGGTATGACTCCAGCCACTGGAGAGTTTTCCCCCTGATTCCCATTGACTTCAATTTTACTAGGGCTCCTTGGTGCCACACTCGGTCAAATGCTGCCTTGATGTCAAGGGCAGTCACTCTCACCTCACCTCTGGAATTCAGCTCTTTTGTCCATGTTTGGACCAACGCTGTAATGAGGTCTGGAGCCGAGTGGTCCTGGTGGAACCCAAACTGAGCATCGGTGAGCAGGTTATTGGTGAGTAAGTGCCGCTTGATAGCACTGTCGACGACACCTTCCATCACTTTGCTGATGATTGAGAGTAGACTGATGGGGCGGTAATTGGCCGGATTGGATTTGTCCTGCTTTTTGTGGACAGGGCATACCTGGGCAATTTTCCACGTTGTCGGGTAGATGCCAGTGTTGTAGCTGTACTGGAACAGCTTGGCTAGAGGCGCAGCTAGTTCTGGAGCACAAGTCTTCAGCACTACAGCTGGGATGTTGTCGGGCCCCATAGCCTTTGCTGTATCCAGTGCACTCAGCCGTTTCTTGATATCACGTGGAGTGAATCGAATTGGCCGAAGACTGGCTTCTGTGATGGTGGGGATATCGGGAGGAGGCCGAGATGGATCATCTACTCGGCACTTCTGGCTGAAGATGGTTGCAAACGCTTCAGCCTTGTCTTTTGCACTCACGTGCTGGACTCCGCCATCATCCTTCCCACTAGTTGGTGGTCCATAGAATACCCACAGTAGTGTAATGGCGCCTCTATTGTTTCTTAACTCTAACCAAATAAATTCTGTCCTTGACCCGTCCAGGACCTCCTCTCTCTCTCCAGCACTGCACTATTCTCCTTAATCAATACTGCCAACCCCGCTCCCTTCTTTCCTTTCCTATCTTTCCTGAACACCTTGGGCATGATTTTAAAGTGAAAGTGCGTTGAGAGTGGGATTTTCTGGAGCGGGAAGGAATCCCGGCTCCAACCCACCGAAAGTGCACACGACTGAGAGTCATCTGGGTATACACGCCGTTCCCGAACTCAGAATTCCCGCTGGCAATTAAAGACAGCGGGACGATATTTAAGGCAGCAATTCAAGTACTTGAAGTACTTGAAATGTGCATAAATGCAATTAAGAATGATGGCAAGCGATTTCAACTCTGCCTCAGCGTGTTTCCCGAGCTATGTGAAGCACGCCATGGGAAAGGAGTCAGGTTTCAGCCAGCAGCCATCTGGACATTTAAAAGGTGAATCATTGCAGCAGGGCATTCAGTTCTCACAGACAAACTTTTGGCTGGGAGATCTTTGTGTTTCGACTGAAAATTCTTGGTTCACACTCAGAATTGTTCTGTTTACCCCTCAAACTGACACCATCAGGATGGGGGCGCAGTGGCTGCATTCACGAGTACATCCGAGGAGGTGGAACATCACCACCCTCACCAGGCATGGCGTGCACTTCTGCCACATGCAGCTCCACAACATAGTGGTGCACCACAGGCACCTGCACAAGAGCAGAGAGGGGAGCAACAGAGGGACCAATGTCGCTGGAGGCACTACCCTTATGAGAGGGTCTACAGACCAAGGCTGAGCTTCCTGGACCTCTCTGAGGAGCAGTGCCTACGGAGGCTGAGAGCGAGTCGCCAGGTGGTCGCAGACATCTGCATCCTCCTTCATGCCGATCTGCTCCCGGCTGGGCCTGGCAGCATCTCATTGCTCGCCGCAGTTAAAGTGACCACTGCCCTCAATTTCTTTGCCTCTGGATCATTCCAGGATGCCACCAGTGACACCACCGGGGTCTCAGTCATCTGCCCACAAGTTCATAAGACAGGTCACCACAGGGCGCAGGGCGTCGCAATGCGTCAACTTCCCCATGGATGACCTCAGCCAGACGGAGAGGGCAGTGGGTTTCCACTCTGTGGCTGGTTTCCCACGGCACAGGGTGCAATCGATTGCACGCATATAGCAATCAGAGCACGTCCACATGAGCCAGGACTGTTCATCAACAGAAAGGGATATCACACCATCAACGTGCAGCTCATTTGTGACCACCGCAAAAGATTTCTTCACGTGTTTGCGAGATTCCCTGGCAGCTGCCATGATTCATTCTGAGGGAATCCAACATCCCAGCTCTCTTCCACGCATCAAACAGCCTTAAGGGGTGACTGCTTGGGGACAAGGGATACCCCCTGCACACTTGGCTCATGTGGAACCCCATCAGTGAGGAACAGCGGTGACACAACGACAGCCATATTGCCACCAGGTCTGTAATTGAACATGCGATAGGACTGCTGAAGAGGAGCCCGTGAGGCCCCATGCCCTCATCCAGTATCCACATTTGCCATGAACATTGAGGAGGAGGAGGAACCCATTGGCAGAGCAGCGGCTCAGGTGGCTGCTCATGAGGCGAGGGAGTCACTAATATTTGAACGCTTCTCATAGGGAGATCACAAAGTGAGAAAAGTCCATTCCTCACACCACCTGGAAAGAGCAATGCCAGTACCATCTCTTTCCCCCCCCACCCCCTTGCTCCTTGCTTCAGCAAAAGCCTTTGGAGCAATGGCCTTTTAAATCCAGATGCTCCAGCTGACAGCAGGTCATGCAGGTGCGCAGTCCGCCCGCTGCGCAGCTTTCGGACAGCAAACCTGAAAACAAGGTTAATGGCCACCAATTAAGTCATGAGGAAAAACATTTTTTACACATCGAGTGGTTAGGTTCTGGAATGCACTGCCCGAGGGGGTGATGGAGGCAGATTCAATCATGGCCTTCAAAAGGGAACTGGATAAGTACTTGAAAGGAAACAATTTGCAGGGTTACGGGGATAGAGCAGGGGAGTGAGACTAGCTGGATTGCTCTTGCATAGAGCCGGCACGGACTCGATGGGCCGAATGGCCTCCTTCCGTGATGTAATCTTTCTATGATTCTATGAAGTCGCGATCTCGTGGGGAACGGTAACGTCTTAGTATCCGGGTTACCCCCGCGTCCATTCAACCCCCCGCTGTCATCCCACCGCCCTTTTAAAATAGTGCCCCTTGTATCCAGGAATATTTAGTATCCAATCCTGCCCTTTTTTGAGCCAAGTCTCCGTTATCGCCACAACATCATATTCCCTGTATAAGATGTAAGTAAAGATATCTGTGTAGAGTCTTTTTTTAAAAAATCTGTCAGAATTATTGCATTTCAGTGAAATGTTTAAGAAAAATAATATGTATCGCAGTTATCCCACTTATTCTTTGCTTTTGTAGTTCAATTTGGAGTATGTGGGCAGGATCCATGTATGCTGTAGTTACAGAACTGATTGAGTTTAATCGTTCTTTAATGAGGCACCAGGAGATAGTTGACCTGAAATTTTGAGTGGATTAGCAATACCAACTACTGTAGTTCCTCTTCACATTGCTGTTACAATGATGCTGTCTCCCAACACTTTTAGTGGAAAGCTAGGTTCCATAAGCAGCCTGCAAGAATATTGACATGAATATTCATTACGGGCACTGGACGAATCCTTAACCCCTTTATCTTAACTCCTTGTCAAACAACTGTCTGGGGTTTACCACTCAGTTTATGCCTAAGAATTAATAATGCCTAAATTTGGCTTGCTGAACTGTTTTACATCAACCAGTTTGAATTATATTAGCATTTACGCTACCAACCTCTTATCAGGAGCCGCACAAGCTACTGAGTGAATTAATTAACCATCCTTGCTAATTATCATTGAAGAAGTCAGACAACAAAGTCATGAACTAACAATTGTTTATTAACCTTTGAATCATAGTTTATTAACCTTTTGCACTGGTAGCTGTTTCTGGACTAGCTGGCTTAAATCTTACCTCTTGATCTCAGGGAAACTTGTACTTCTGTGTGACACACTTACATCTGCCTGTATCTGGCTGGTATAGACATAAAATCTTAACTTCTGTAACCTTTCTCTTACATTGTCGGAGATACACTTTCCGATTTGACAGAAACATCCTTCTATATAAAATAGATTAAAACCCCTACACCTTCTAATACAAAGACTATTACAGGAACTACTAAAAGAACTAGATCTAAACTAAAAACAAAAGCCCGAAGATTGAACTTTAGTGAGAAAAACACTATCTTATATATCCTTAATTTCCAAAGAAATTCCCACAATTCTATTGACCAATCTGAGTGACACATATGTTAGAAGAGTTCAGCCCTTTTGGTGTCAACCATCACACACAACCCTGTTGGTAACCTTGATGACTTCCAAATCAATGAAGCACCAGCACTTAGACATGTCAGGTTGCTTGTTTACTGCCTATGTTCTCAAGACTTTGCTAACAAAAGGGTCACACTCAAATCCAGATTAGTCAGGACATCTTTATGACCCCCTTAATGAGCTGTCTCCTGGCCTGTAGTCTTGATGGCTTGTATTCTATTATTGGTATGGAATGTTTGTTTGTATAAGCCTCATTGCTTTAATTAGCATTAGCCCTCTCCTTTCCCAGCATACAGTCTGACAACTGACTCCATTTTGAAGACACATTTAAGGCAATACTTAGGGCATTTCTCCTACAATTTCAAACTCCTATGAACCAAAATCTGTGACTGTAAGAGCATTAGGAATAGGATGGCATGCCACAAAACTAACAATTACCCCTTATCTATGGTATGTTACACCAGAAACCACATGGCATGGTACCACATTCTCCTGTCTACCCCAAAGGTGGTAAATGCAACATCAGGCCAATGCATAAGGCTAAATCAAAATTATTTACAGATAAGTTAATTACACAAAAGCAGTGAACCACAACCAAATAATGATCATATAAATACTTAGAGAAGAAGGGCTACAGTATCCTTTTCTAGAATGTATTTCTTATACAGTCGGTTAAATGATAAAACTTTTGTCTAAAAGTCTTTCACAAACCTTAGTGCAGTACAATACATGAGTGATGCACTTCCTGTGTTGGCCTTACAGAGTCCACATTGTCAAACTGGACTAGAAACTGAACTGAAGTAAAGATATTAAGCAATGTCTATAATATATATGTTCTAGACCAAAAGATTTATTTATCTCCAAATAAAAAAGCTGTCAATCAATTTCAAAGACACAGTGATAGGATATGTTTGCAGTCGATGCAAACAGAACTAGTGTTCACACACCAGCTAATTACCTAGGGCTGTTAATGTTTTAAATAATGTACATTTTGAACTTCTCTTAGAACAAAGCTGCCTTGGTGGCCATTTAGGTTATAATGCATTTGTTTGTAAGCTTACATACTTTAACACTTATCTGAAGGTCAGTGGACATGTTATTTGTAGAGTCCAATTTAAGCCATTCAGAGGACCAATAATTTGATTAGTGCCTAGAACCAAGCTTCTGTATACTGTCTAATCTACAGATCAAGGAACCTGCCTATGTCTTGTGAATAGCTGGACTTCAGTCTACATTTCAAATTTTACTAAGAAAAGAGCACAGTCTTAACTCTAGTTATTTCTAAAAAATTATCCATTATATATAGTCATATAACAAAATACAGAAGTCTCACGAATTGTTACAATCACATTGGCGTGATGTGTAAACTGTGCGAGCGTTCCTTTTGTATTTCTACATTAATTTCTACAAAATATCTACAAAGCTACCCAGCCTTTATAATACAATTTCTTGTCTGTCATCTATGTTCTAACTATTAAGCTATAGATTTGTTTTCTTTTTCTTCATTGTGTTTAAATCTGTTTTTCCCTTTTCTAATTGGTTATTTCTTCTTTTGTTTTCAATAATCACAAAGGAAGCAGAAACTTTCGCACCAAATTTAATTTTCTTTCCAATCACAAAACACACAATCACAAAAAAATCTTACAACTGCCATCACAGTTCCTCACCCACCTCCATTAAATACTCCCATTCCACAAACAGCATACTGCATACCACTGGACCTCTGATAATCAAAGTGCATTGTGTCGTCCTCTTTTCCCTCTGCTCAATAATTTTGTGATTCCTACCCATGCAACTGACTTCTCACACCTGGAACCCTCCTGTCTCCCAACTCCCAGATCCAACCCCCTATGTGCTGTGATATGCATCTCCCAAAAAGACTACGATTGCCAGAAGCTATTGCGCAACTAGGGCTCCACCACATGTGCTAAGGAATGGGTTTCTTCATATAAGAATACTGGAACAATCACTGTTCAGAACTTTTGGAACTTTCCTGGCTGCAAAAAATTGCAGGGCTTTGGGGAAAGAGCAGGGGAGTGGCACATATTGGATAGTTCTTTCAAAGAGTCGGCACAGGTATGATTGGCTGAATGGCTTCCTTCTATGCTGTAAGATTCTATGATTCTAACATTTTCAGTTCTTTATCTTTTGCTTTGGAATTTTTTTAAAAGATACATATTATGGTATAGTGCCAAAGTTTTTCCTCCCTCTTCACATTCTTTATGAATTCCAGATACCTCTGCCAAGTTAACTCCTGCACCAATGAGTTATCAGAGCAACCCACTTGTGAATTATTCATGCTATTAAACACCCATGAAGTATTTATTGTAATCTCACTATAGGCATGAGAGAGAGAAGTTTCAGTACTAGAGATGCCTAATTCTGAGTCAGTACAAGGAATATTAATTTATATTAGAGGAGAACATTTTTCAACTCTTATGTACCAGAAATGTGACTTCATCAAAGTACTTAGATGCAATAACCTGATACACACGTATGGTATTCTGCCTTCTCTTTGTTCTTACCACACAATAAGATAATAAGTTACAAAAACTAAAGCAACAACAATTCATGTTTTAAGAATGTGTCATGATGAGCCTTAATGATAGAACTGTTTTGGCTTTGAGGTTTTTTTTCTCTATTAATGTTTGCAGAATTCTTGCTCACTGTGCATCCTTCATTTGGTGGTGTAATTTCCTATTTCTGACAGCTACCATCAGTGTTGCTGTTTGGCTAGCCAAGCAGAAAAACATGCAATTAAAGTAACTAGACTGCCTCTCCTCACTCCCTTTGTTATCTGCCCCACCTTCCCCCAAAAAAGGAATGCCTCACTTCTACGCAACACTCCACCTAGTAGCCCAGCCAAGAACTAATAACTCACCCAGAAACAAACACATGACTGACCGTCTTGGGGAAATAAACATTTCATTGCTTTGCTACAAGCCCTCTACCACAATATTACTGATTTCAAAATGAGTTGAACAACAGCACTGAAGTTAGATATGTGCATAAGATAGCTACCACTTTTTGTACACCTTGCCCCTCCCTTCACTGAAACCCTTCAATAATGTTTTAAAGTATTAGCAGCTGGTTAATGTATGCAAGTGTTTTGTTTCCATGTTAATTGCTGTGTTCCTTTAAATTATATAAAATAAGCAATGATTTCACATAAACAAATGTAAGTCAAGATATTTTCAAATCCTTTAAAATATATTTAAACCAGAATGAAGTTCACACAAGTAGCAGCATATTTGAGATTGGCTCTTAGTTAATTATTTTAAAATTAAAATTACCCCCATATTTAAACATAGAAACATAGAAAATAGGAGCAGGAGTAGGCCATTCCGCCCTTTGAGCCTGCTCCGCCATTCAATATATTCATGGCTGATCCTTTATCTCAATGCCATATTCCCGCGCTCTCCCCATACCCCTTGATGCCTTTTGTCTCTAGAAATCTAGCTAGCTCCTTCTTAAATATATTCAGTGACTTAGCCTCCACAGCCTTCTGTGGTAGAGAATTTCACAGGTTCACCACCCACTGAGTGAAGAAATTTCTCTTCATCTCAGTCCTAAATGTCCTACCCTGTATCCTGAGGCTGTGACCTCTCGTTCTGGACCCCCCAGCCAGGGGAAACATCCTCCCTGCATCCAGTCTGTCTAGCCCTGTCAGAATTTTATATGTTTCAATGAGATCCCCTCTCATTCTTCTAAACTCGAGTGAATACAGGCCGAGTCGACCCAATCTCTCCTCATACAACAGTCCTGCCATCCTAGGGATCAGTCTGGTGAACCTTCGCTGCACTCCCTCTATGGCAAGTATATCCTTTCTTAGGTAAGGAGACCAAAACTGCACACAATACTCCAGATGTGGTCTCACCAAGGCCTTGTACAACTGCAGTAAGACATCCTTGCTCCTATGCTCAAATCCTCTTGCATGTTTGCTTTCAGTGACTGGTGTACAAGGACACCCAGGTCTACTTGTACATCAACATTCCCCAATCTATCACCATTTAAATAACACTCTGCCTTTCTGTTTTTCCTTCCGAAGTGGATAACTTCACATTTATCCACATTATACTGCATCTGCCATGTATTTGCCCACTCATTCAACTTGTCTAAATCGCCTTGAAGCCTCTTTGCATCCTCCTCAAAACTCACGATCCCACCTAGTTTTGTGTCATCAGCAAACAAAATTTAGGATGAAGATTCTGTGCATTGTAAAAGTTTAAAATTCATTGTGAAGTGTGAATCTATATTTGGTCTCAGCATCGTACTTGCTAATAAGGTTTGAATTGCTTGGTTTGCAGAGTTCTCAGTTGTCATGGATTGAAAGAAAGGTCGCTGCAACATTGTTTGAAGAGCCACCAAATTCAACCATACAGGATGCTTTGCAATGTTTCCTCAAGGTAATATTTGCCAATTATTTTGTTATAAGCATCCTGCTAGCTGTCTAGTTGCTGAATCAAATGAAGGTTTTGATTTTAAAAAATTTGGGAGTAAGTCAGAGAACCTAAGCCATTTGAATACTATTTTTATCCCTCATTGTCATGTATCACTTGTATTATGCAGGTATAGAGATAGGGATCGATTGATAAAGTCAGCAAGGTTAGGATGAAATGCTTGTACTGTTCTTTGATGCAGCTTTTAATATTTAACCTTTTCCATGGTTCTCAATTTTCCTTTGCTGGAGGCGGTGATATATTCTGGAATACAGTTCAATGGGTGTTGTCAGCCTTCCAAGTTAGAGTGTCAACTTAAACTGTAAGTGTCGGCATTTTCAGCTATGAGGCATCTCAGATGTCCTTACCCAAAGTCCCAAAATGCAGGTTCTGGCAAGGGCTACTGAATAACAATCAAAAACAGAAACCTTGGCTGTCTTAATTTTTTATTTGTAAGAACATAAAAAATCCTAGGACAAGAAAAGGCCATCTAAGCTTGTTCCTCTAGTCGACTAACTCACCTAGCTTAGCATTCAACTGCATTTTGACCAACCCATAATGTTTCATCTCTATCATTCTGCCTGGCTGATTATTCCAGGCATTAATGAAAAGAAATTCTTCATATTGTAAGGTGTTCCATTTCCTTCCACCTTCCGCCAGTTCTTGGACCTCGGAATTACAAGAACTAAATTCCACGCGACAAACAGGCTTTGGCTCAACCCAAACTTGTTCGTTTATTAGACTAACAAAACCCCAGTACAAACCCTTCTATGATTTGACTGAAACTTATAATCACCCATGCAGCTAGTCGTTATCGATGCTGATGGTAGGCCTGGACCTGGAAATGACTGGTTTCCGTCCTTCTTTCCTTGACTGCAGCCTCCGCAGTGCAAACCCCTCAGTGGTTTGCCTGGAACTTACAATCACTCACGTGGCTGGTCGTTACCGATGTTGATTGTAGGCCTGGATCTGGAGGTGACTGGTCTCCGTCCATCTTCACCTGACTGCAGCCTCCACGTGCTGCTGTTGTACCTTCTTAAAGTGTTCCAGTCATGCAACCCTCACCTGGGCCTCATCAATGGTTTCAGCTATCAATCTGTTGGATTGCTTGACATTCACACCTCTTCATCTGGGCATCTCGGTGATTCAAAACTCCTTAGTTGTGCAGAGCTGTTAGGTCGAGAAACAACTCCTTATCTCCTCCCCGCTACCTGCACAGCACCAGGACAATGCGGTATTCCTCACTGTGATGGGCCCTTGGCTCACAGCATTGTTTAGGTGTGAAAGGCCTTCCGTTCTTGTCCGAGACAGGCTCAATTTGATTATACATTGTCTTCGCCAGGGGATCGTTGTTTGATGTAAATGAGTCTCCGAAACTGATCGTGGGCTGAAGTCTCTTTGACTGGCACCTGGGGTTAACTGTTTCATATCTCGCAGTCTGTTTCATGTATTGCAGTTTTACAGTGTTTTTACAGTATTTTGCATATTTGTAGTCTTACAATATTAACCGTTAAATTTACTTTAAACTTGTGTTTTCTGGTCTTAACTAGCTTCCCTCACTTTGAAACAATATTTTGGGTTTACCCCAAACAATTTAATATTCTATATTGCGACGCAGCCGCACTTCAGATCCTTTTCCTTGTGCCGAGTGCAAAGGTTCCCTTCCACAAGCAAGCACATGCTCTCCATGAATCAAACCATGACCTTATTCACAAACTACCCTGGGATTGCAGGCCCAGGGTGAACAGTGAACCTTTTTACCATGAGCAACATGCTGGAAATGATATGAGTTACCACTATACACTCCTGATCCCACTGACTGACAGACAACCAGCACTCTGATAGGTCATATATCACACTATAAGCTACGGATCAGGTTTATTCTGAAGTAACTTGAGAAGCAGAGCAAAAATTAAACAGCAGATTGAGAAAGAAAGAACTTGTATTTATGTAACTACTTTCGCACCTCAGAACATTCTAAAGCGCTTCACAGCCAATTAACTACTTTTGAAGTGTGTTATTGTTGTTTTGTGCCTCTGGATGATGTCATCGAGAGGCAATATCTAGATGATGAAATGGAGAGGGCTAAGGATAGATCCTTAGGGTGGGACTGTGAAGATGACACAGAAAGAGAAGCCATTGCTGACAATGTGTTGGGACAGTTAGGAGTGGAATCATGCAAGGAAAATCCCACTAAGTTGGACAACAGGAAAAGGCTATAAAGGAGATAATACGGCTGGCCATATCAAACATCGCAGAGAGATCAAGTAGGACAACAAGAGATAACGTACAGTGGCCACAGTCACTGTGTTCATCATTTGTAACTTTGGACAGGACAGTCTCAGTGCTGTGAGCAGGGTGGCAGCTGTACTAGAGGTTTGAACAGGGATTATTGAGAGAGCTGGGCTGGAGTTGGGAAGTAATGACACATTTAAGGATCTTGGAAAGGAAAGATGTTAGAGATTAGTGATGGGGCAGTAACTGGGGAGTATAGATGGATTGAGTGAATACCATCATATTAAAGAGGAAGAGGTACCGTGCCTAAACAATGGGAGGCATTTATAATATTGCCAAGCAATGGGGGTCAGGTGGATTAGTTGAATGGGGAAGAGATCAGGGAGTATGTAAGTGAGTCTTCTGGAAGGGATGAGTTTGAAGCGTAGGAAGGGGAGATAAATAAGCAAAGGAACAATAATAATCAAGGTACATGGATAAAGAAGCATATTCAAGGCCATTCAATAACAGTTTTCATGGAAAATGAACATTATCATGGAATTCAATGCTCAAAAGCTGGTCGCAATCCAATAACACTAGGTCAAATTCTGTTTGTATTACTATCACTGGAAATCAGCAGCCCTGATAAAACATTGCATATTACATGACTGACCAACACTATCGTTATAAAACAAAACATCCTCTGACTCACCATGAGTGGCACCATGGGTGATTTGCTAATCAGTCTATTTATCTACCTATCTAGCAGAGGTCTAGCTTGTAAATTAGCTGCGGCATTCTGGGTTTGAATTCTGAATGCAGTCACTGTAATTCTTGAGTCTAACTGGCATGTAAATTTGCATTTGTCTCCTGTTTTTCAGGTGGAGGAAATACACCCAAGGTATTCCAAAGCCAATAGTGTATATCTAACAAAGGTAGGTACCATGTTTTCATTGTCCCTTAGAAATATCATAAACAGCTCTGTTTTTAAAGCTCAACACAATTTCTGGGTTATATGTTCAAAGCTGTTTAAGCTCCATTTCTGTAAATTCCTTTGTTTTACCTTTAGTGTTACAGAGAACTTGGACAGATGACCAATGCACAAATGTGGTGTGACATGGCGGCGTCCTTTCCTGACACTGTAGAGGTACTTAACTGACACCTTTGGAATTCATGCAGATCAGAATTAAAGTATTATCAGACCACCAATTTGTGTTTTTATATATATGAAACATTATGGAGAACACGTGAACTGCCCATCTGTTCACATGACTATTTTGCAGGTAGAATTTAATCTGTGGTTAACATTGGTTATGAAGCCCTTCGTCAGTGATTCAGTGATTTTCTCCTGTGAATACCTGAGTCTGACCCCAATCTGGGCTGAGACGAGGTGGCATTTGGGGTATTAAAATTGGCTTCAGTACCCTTGCGTTACCGCCACTGACCGAGCTGCCCGAGTCCTGAAGGACATAGCTGCCAGACTGGGCATGCGGCAGGTTGTGAGAGAACCAACACGAGGGAATAACCTACTTGACTTTGTCCTAATCAGTCTACCGGTCACAGATGTGTCTGTCCACGACATCATTGGTTGGAGTGACCACCGCACAGTCCTTGTGGAGACCAAGTCCCATCTTCACACTGAAGATACTTTCCATTGTGTCATGTGGCAGTACCACTGTGCTAAGTGGGATGGATGAAGAACATAGCTAGCAGCTCAAAACTGGGCATCCATGAGGCACTGTGGGCCATCAGCAGCAGCAGAATTATATAGGAACAGGAGTAGGCCATTCAGCCCCTCGTGCCTGCTCCGCCATTTGATAAGATCATGGCTGATCTGTGATCTAGCTCCATATACCTGCCTTTGGCCCATATCCCTTAATACCTTTGGTTGCCAAAAAGCTATCTATCTCAGATTTAAATTTAGCAATTGAGCTGGTATCAATTGCCGTTTGCGAAAGAGAGTTCCAAACTTCTACAACCCTTTGTGTGTAGAAATGTTTTATAATCTCGCTCCTGAAAGGTCTGGCTCTAATTTTTAGACTGTGCCCCCTACTCCTAAAATCCCCAACCAGCGGAAATAGTTTCTTTCTATCCACCCTATCTGTTCCCCTTAATATCGTATAAACTTCGATCAGATCACCCCTTAACCTTCAAAACTCTAGAGAATACAACCCTAATTTGTGTAATCTCACCTCGTAACTTAACCCTTGAAGTCCGGGTATCATTCTAGTAAACCTACGCTGCACTCCCTCCAAGGCCAATATGCCCTCCGAAGGTGCGGTGCCCAGAACTGCTCACAGTACTCCAGGTGCAGTCTAACCAGGGTTTTGTATAGCTGCAGTATAACTTCTGCCCCCTTGTACTCTAGTCCTCTAGATATAAAGGCCAGCATTCCATTTGCCTTCTTGATTATTTTCTGCACCTGTTCATGACACTTCAATGATCTATGTACCTGAACCCCTAAGTCCCTTTGGACATCCACTGTTTTTAACTTTTTACCATTTAGAAAGTACCCTGTTCTATCCTTTTTTGATCCAAAGTGGATGACCTCACATTTGTCTACATTGAATTCCATTTGCCACAGTTTTCCCCTTTCACCTAATCTATCAATATCGCTTTGTAATTTTATGTTTTCATCTACACTGCTTACAATGCCACCAATCTTTGTGTCATCGGCAAACTTAGATATGAGACTTTCTATGCCTTCATCTAAGTCGTTAATAAATATTGTGAATAATTGAGGCCCCAAGACAGATCCCTGCGGGACTCCACTAGTCCCATCCTGCCAATGTGAGTACCTTCCCATTATCCCTACTCTCTGTCGCCTTTCGCTCAGCCAACGTCCTAACCAAGTCTGTACTTTTCCCTCGATTCCATGGGCTTCTATCTTAGCTAACAGTCTCTTATGTGGGACTTTATCAAATGCCTTCTGGAAGTCCATATAAATAACATCCATTGACATTCCCCTGTCCACTACTTTAGTCACCTTTTCAGAAAATTCAATCAGGTTTGTCAGGCACGACCTACCTTTCACAAACCCATGCTGGCTCTCTCTGATTAACTGAAAATTCTCGAGGTGTTCAGTCACCCGATCCTTAATTATAGACTCCAGCATTTTCCCCACAACAGATGTTAGGCCAACAGATATATCACTACAATGTGTAACCTCATGGCCCGACATATCCCTCACCGCTCCATCACCATCAAGCCAGATGATGAGGGGGTGTAGAAGAGCGTGCTGGGAGCAATATCAGGCACAGCTGAGAATGAACACCAAAGTGGTGCTACATGCATACTAAACAGGGAAAGTAGCATGCTACAGACAGCTAAGCGATCATACAACCAACAGATGAAGTCAATGTTCTGCAGCTCTGTCACATCTAGTCGTGAATGGTGGTGGACAATTAAGTAACTATTGGGAGAAGGAGGCTCCATTGAACATCCCCATCCTAAACGATGGTGGAGCTCAACAAAAGACAAGACTGAAGCGTTTCCAACCACCTTCAGCCAGAAGCGCTGACTGCATGATCCTCCTCGGCCTCATCCTGAGGCCCTCACCATCACATATGCCAGTCTTCAGCCAATTCGATACATCCCACGTGATATCAAGAAATAGCTGAGTGCACTGGACCCACCAAAGTCTACGGACCCCCGACAACATCCCTGGAGTAGTGTTGAAAACCTGTGCTCCAGAATAATAAGAATAATCATAATAAGAATAAAACCGGATGGACCACCCGGCATCGGACCACTAGTGACAGGACACAACAAAGGCAAACCAAGCCCAGTCCACCCCGCAAAGTCCTCCTCACTAACATCTGGGGACTTGTGCCAAAATTGGGAGAGCTGCCCCACAGACTAGTCAAGCAACAGCCTGACATAGCCATACTCACAGAATCATACCTTTCAGCCAACGTCCGAGACTCTTTCATTACCATCCCTGGGTATGTCCCGTCCCACCGGCAGGATAGACCTATCAGAGGTGGCGGTACAGTGATGTAGGGACCGATATTAGGAGGGAGGCGGGTTGGCAGCGGGGGGTCGACTGGGCGCGTGGGTAACCTGCGCAGCGGGTGCACTGCGCACCCGCATCACAGGCAGTCAGCAGGAGGAGCCCTATTTAAAGGGGCAGTCCTCCAATGCTCCTCCTGCAGCAAACAACTAATTTAGGAGCATGGAGCAGGTCAGAGGCAAGGCTGCTGCAAGGTTTTCAGACTCCTCTCTCCAGGTGCTGCTCGATGGGGTGAGGAGCAGGAGGGAAATGTTTTTCCCATCGGATGGGAGGAAGTGCCCTCCCTCCACCACCAAGAAGGCCTGGCTGAAGGTGGCCGAGGAGGTCACCAGCATTGGCAATGTGTCCAGAACCTGGGTGCAGTGCAGGAAGAGATTTAATTACCTAACCAGGTCAGCCAAAGTGAGTATACTTACGCATTCTCTCACACTCCGTCTTCCACATCACCTCCACCACCACACAACCCCTTCTGCACTGCCACCATAACGCTCTCGCATCACTCCTCACATCCACTCAACTATCATCCTCAACTTGCCTGCACGTACTCACCGCCCCAGTTCCCATTCGAACACTACCTCGCAACCCAATCCTCATACAGTCTCATGGCTGTGTCTCACACGCACCCTCCCATGCATCTCCCTCACGCTCAACCCCACCCACACCAATGCATGCAGCGGGTCACCATGCAACCATCACTCAATCACGCCTCTGTGTTTTGCCTTGATAGGAGAAGAGATGCCAGAATGCCCAGGAGAGGGCAAGGACCAGAGGGGGCCCGCCACACCAGGTGGCATTAACAGATGCGGAGCAACAGGCACTCAAGATAAGCTGCACGCTGGAGTGCCTGTCCGTGGTGGATGCCGAGACTGGGATTGCACAAGTGGCTGGTGACAGAAAGCTAGCACTCAGCATTCATGATAGTGAATGATCTTAGCATCACCTGGCATCTGCAGCAGCTCAACATCTGTCCATATTCTTAATATTGCTTTCTGTTCTCTTTCTGGCCCATCTGCGACCGCTGTGACTGTGGAGGGCGATTCCGCAGAGGTCCTCTGAGGGTCCATCGTCACATCTGAGCCATCCATCCACCAGCACAGATACACACACCTCGGTCGGTCCCCGTCCTCACTTAGTTGGGCTTGCACATGGTGAGTCACCACACACATGTGAGCATGAGCAGACCCAGGTGGCAGGGGCAGCCGTGGAGAGTCCGCGTCGGTGGGAGCACTCTTCTCCAGGCTCTGCTCAGCTGGACCCAGATGCTGAACCCTGGGGGCCAGCCATGAAAAGGAGAGTCATCGAGGGGCAGCAGCACATTGCCGAGGTACTGGAACAGTTGCCACATGCACTCACCACACGCACTCTCCACAATCGCGCAGAGGATGGAGGAGTCCAACTCCTGCACGCGTGGAATACTGTCACAGGGACGTGAAGGCATCTCTGAGATAGTGTTGTGGGAGGAAAAACTAGCCTCCATCGAGCATCAAGCACGGCTCAACAATGAGTCCATTCAGGCCCTGACAATGGCCGTTCGAATTCAGGGTGAGCAACATTCTGCCACCTTAAACAGGCTGACAGATACCTTCCAACTGGCCTGCCAAGGCTTCACACAAGTCCTCCAAACTGTCATCCAGCAAGGTGGAAGGAGTCTTGTGTGCCTGGGCCAGGAGAGGGATGATGGTGAAAGGGGACATGGAAGTGGGGACGCCACTCAAAGTGCTCCAAAGACTGCTCCACCTGCACAGGTGCAGGTGGAGCAGTCTTTGGAGGGGCCCTTACGGGCACTAAAACCCAGAGGGTGTCTGTGCAAAGCATCTCATCGGTCAGCGCATGGATAAGAGCAACCTGCCACTACCTCTGCTGAAGCCACAGGGGTAGCACCACGTAGGGGTTCCCGTAAATGAAAGGCAAAGGATGCACAGGGTTGAAAATCAAAATGTTATGTTTTTCATTTATTTTCATTTGTTTTGCAAAAATTCATAAAAATTGTTATTACCACGACTGCCACGTCTTTGAAAATCTTGTCTGGTTTGCGCAATAATGCCCTTTCCTGAGGATCACCATGAAGACCCACACCTGATGCCACCCATTGTGTCACCGCAGAGTGGGTGTAGGTGTATTTGCAGGGCTCTTTTGTGCAGACGACTGAGAGACGCCGGCCATGTCCCCAGTGGCACACTGAAAGGATGTGGAGGAGAAGTTGTTGAGGGCAGTGGTGACTTTGACACGACAGGTAAGATGATGGTGCTCGGGCCAGCCGGGAGCAGCTCGGCATCAAGGAGGCTGCAGATGTCTACGACTACATGTCGAGTGACTCTGAGCCTCCGTGTGCACTGCTGCTCAGAGTGGTCCAGGAAGCTGAGCCTCGGTCTGTAGACCCTGTGGCGAGGGTAGTGCATTCTGCGGCGCATCTCTCTCTGCGGTTGCCCTCCCTCCTGCTGTGCAGGTGTATGTGTCACAGCACTGTTGTGGAGCTCCACGTGTCAGAGGTGGACGGCATGGCCGGCGAGGCTGGTGATGCTGTTCGTCCTCCGAGGAGGTCATGACTGCAGCTATGGCGGCCCCCATCCGCAAGATGTACATTTGAGGGGGCCCACAAGGTAGGTACATGTGTCTGCACACCGGGGTTGAGGTTGCAAGGTTGTGAATTTTATTGTTAGGAGGGGGGTGGTGGAGGCCAAATTTTGTCCAAAGTGACAGAGTGGCCTCCTGCAATGAGTGAGAGTCTCCCCCCCCCCCCCCCCCCACCCCATCTGTCAATTGGACTTTTGCAGCTGCCACAGGCTGATGGCTGCAACACGTCCATTTCAACTGGGAGTGTTTCCCCCAGTATGGGAAACAGTCTCAGTTGAGTTGAAAATCCCACCCCTCCTAAAATATCATGTCAATCAGGTCTGCTAACGACTGGAAGTATCTACTTAATTAGTTTAAGTGGCATCGGAGTCCCGCATGCAGGGGCTGCGCGCGCATCTAAGCGCGTCACTGGGGAACCCGGAAGTGGGCGGGTTGGAGACGGGCTCCGGACCCGCCCCAGGAATCCCCGATTTTCGGAGCCCCCCCGCCACGAACCCGCCGGCTCGGAGGTCCGAAAATCGAGCCCGTACAGTCAGGAGGGAGTGGCCCTGGGAGTCCTCAACATTGACTCCGGACCCCATGAAATCTCATGGCATCAGGTCAAACATGGGCAAGAAAACCTCCTGCTGATTACCACCTACTGCCCTCCCTCAGCTGATGAATCAGTCCTCCTCCATGTTGAGCACCACTTGGAGGAAGAACTGAGGGTAGCAAGGGCACAGAATGTACACTGGGTGGGGGACTTCAATGTCCATCACCAAGAGTGGCTCGGTAGCACCACTAGTGACTGAGCTAGCCGAGTCCTGAAGGACATAGCTGCCAGACTGGGCCTGCGCGAGGTGGTAAGCGAACCAACACGAGGGAAAAACCTACTTGACCTCGTCCTCACCAATCTACCTGTCGCAGATGCATCTGTCCATGACAGTATTGGTAGGAGTGACCACCGCACAGTCCTCATGGAGACGAAGTCCCATCTTCGCACTGAGGACACCAACCAACATGTTATGTGGCACTTACCACCATGCTAAATGGGATAGATTCAGAACAGATCTAGCAGCTCAAAACTGGGCATCCTGTGGGCCATCAGCATCAGCAGAGTTGTATTCGAGCACAATCTGTAACCTCATAGCCTGGCATATTCCTCACTCTACCATTACCAACAAACCAGGGGATCAACCCTGGTTTAATGAGGAGTGTAGACGAGCATGCCAGGAGCAGCACCAGGCGTATCTAAAAATGGGGTGCCAACCTGGTGAAGCTACAACACAGGACTACATGCAGGCTAAACAGCAGAAGCAACATGCTATAGACAGAGCTAAGCAATTCCACAACCAATGGATCAGATCAAAGCTCTGCAGTCCTGCCACATCCAGTCGTGAATGTTCGTGGACCGTTAGTTGTTTAACGGGAGGAGGCTCTGTAAACATCCCCATCCTCAATGATGGCAGAGTCCAACACGTGAGTGCAAAAGACAAGGCTGAAGTGTTTGCAACCATCTTCAGCCAGAAGTGCAGAGTAGATGGTCCATCTCGGCCACCTCCCGATATCCCCACCATCACAGAAGCCAGTCTTCAGCCAATTCGATTCACTCCACATGATATCAAGAAACAGCTGAGTGCACTGGATACAACAAAGGCTTTGGGCCCCAACAACATCCCAGCTGTAATGCTGAAGACTTGTGCTCCAGAAGAGGCCGCGCCTCTAGCCAAACTATTCCAGTACATCTACAACACTGGCATCTACCCGACAATGTGGAAAATTGCCCAGGGATGTCCTGTCCACAAAAAGCAGGACAAATCCAATCCAGCCAATTACCGCCCCATCAGTCTACTCTCAATCATTAGCAAAGTGATGGAAGGTGTCGTCGACAGTGCTATCAAGCAGCACTTAGTCACCAATAACCTGCTGACCGATGCTCAGTTTGGGTTCCGCCAGGACCACTCGGCTCCAGACCTCATTACAGCCTTGGTCCAAACATGGACAAAAGAGCTGAATTCCAGAGGTGAGGTGAGAGTAACTTCCCTTGACATCAAGGCAGCATTTGACCGAGTGTGGCACCAAGGAGCCCTTGTAAAATTGAAGTCAATGGGAATCAGGAGGAAAACTCTCCAGTGGCTGGAGTCATACCTAGCACAAAGGAAGATGGTAGTGGTGTTGGAGGCCAATCATCTCAGCCCAGGACATTGCTGCAGGAGTTCCTCAGGGCAGTGTCCTAGGACCAACCATCTTCAGCTGCTTCATCAATGACCTTCCCTCCATCATAAAGTCAGAAATGGGGATGTTCGCTGATGATTGCACAGTGTTCAGTTCCATTCGCAACCCCTCAGATAATGAAGCAGTCCATGCCCTCATGCAGCAAGACCTGGACAACATCCAGGCTTGGGCTGATAAGTGGCAAGTCACATTTGCGCCAGACAAGTGCCAGGCAATGACCATCTCCAACAAGAGAGAGTGTAACCACCTCCCCTTGACATTCAACGGCATTTCCATTGCCGAATCCCCCACCATCAAATGCTGGGGGTCACCATTGACCAGAAACTTAACTGGACCAGCCACATAAATACTGTGGCTACAAAAGCAGTCAGAGGCTGGGTATTCTGCGGCGAGTGACTCACCTCCTGACTCCCCAAAGCCTTTCCACCATCTACAAGGCACAAGTCAGGAGTGTGATGGAATACTCTCCACTTGCCTGGATGAGTGCCGCTCCAACAACACTCAAGAAGCTCGACACCATCCAGGACAAAGCAGCCCACTTGATTGGCACCCCATCCACCACCCTAAACATTCACTCCCTCCACCACCGGCGCACCGTGGCTGCAGTGTGTACCATCCACAGGATGCACTGCAGCAACTCGCCAAGGCTTCTTCGACAGCACCTCCCAAACCCACGACCTCTACCAGCTAGAAGGACAAGGGCAGCAGGCACATGGTAACAACACCACCTGCATGTTCCTCTCCAAGTCACACCATCCTGACTTGGAAATATATCGCCGTTCCTTCATCGTCACTGGGTCAAAATCCTGGAACTCCCTCCCTCACAGCACTGTGGGAGAACCTTCACCACACGGACTGCAGCAGTTCGAGAAGACGGCTCACCACCACCTTCTCAAGGGCAATTAGGGTTGGGCAATAAATGCTGGCCTTGCCAGCGATGCCCACATCCCATGAACGAATAAAAAAAAACTAGCTGCGCCCCTAGCCAAGACGTGCATGGAATTGGGAGGCGACAACACGTTCAAGGACTTTGTAGAGGAAGGGGAGGTTGAAGATGGATTGGTAGTTTTCAAGGATAGAGGATTCAAGGGTTCATTTTTTTTTGAGTAAAGGGATGATGGTGGTGCATTTGAAAGGGAGCAGGACAGTACCAGAGGAGAGGGAGCCGTTTACAATATCAGCTAACATAGGAGCCAGGAAGGGAAGTTGGGTGGTCAGCAGCTTAATGGGAATAGGGTCGAGAGAACAGGAGGTGGGTTTCAGACAAGGTGAGCTCGGAGAGGGCGTGTAGAGAAATAGGAGAAAAACTAGAAAAAGAAGCGAGTTCAGGGCTAGGGCAAGAGGGAACCTTGTGGGAAATTTGTCTTGGTGGGCTAGGGGAAGGGAGGGATGTGGCAGAGGCAGCTGAGCAGATGGTCTCAATCTTGGTGAAAAAGAAGTCCATGAGCTCCTCGCACGTTGTTGCAGGAGAGGGTGGAGTGGGCAGGTCAGAGGAGTTTAAGGAGACGGTTCTTACTGTAGAAAAGAGACTAGCGGTTATCATTGCATTCCAGGATGATCCTGGAGTAGTGAGCAGTCTTGGCAGAGGAGAGAAAGACCTTATATAGACTAGAATGTCCCAGCTTGATTTCTGCTCTGTATTGAGTTAGCTAACCTCAGCCAGTTGGCAGTGGGACACCACAAAAAATCTCATTGCCTCTGGGTTAGGAAGGGGAAAATAAGTCAGGTTACCCGCTTCTAATCGCTGGCCAGTGACTTTTGCTGGAAAATGTGCACTTTAAGGACATAATTGGACTTGCCTATGATGCTTCCCACAGTTGAATACCCGACCAACATTTGGTTCACTGTGCAAAATGGCCACTTTGGACTGAAATGCAGAAAGCATAACGTAGCGAGTCAACAACTTCAGGAGAGAAGGAGGAAGAAAATCAGAGGGGAAAATAGGCATGCCTGAATAAGTAGGATTATGCATTTTCCAGGAATATGCTGATGACCACAACAGAGAGAAATGGGATTCATACAACTAATTTCTAACATGAAAGCATTCAGATTAACGTGCCATATAGTGTACCGTAACCATGTTAGGCTTTACTATTTTGTCAGCTCTTAGAAAGTGCTGAACAGTAGCAATATGTTGTGCCTGTGCACTATACTGAAGGAAACTTTCACAATGATTTATATCCCTGTCATCAGGGGAGTGGCTGTGAGCAGTTGACTTAAAAAGTGCTTATTATCTGTAATATGGAAATGAGCACCTTTTAATCCACTATTTGTATCTATTTCTCTGTGACTGAGAACAAGGACCAGTGCACAGTGTGCTTACATTTGGCTTGTTCTCAGCATCACGTGTTTTCACCAAGTGGCTGTTGGTGGTGGAGGTTCATCACCAGCACCAGTGATATCAAATGTTCACATCTGACTGAAATAGGACTCTGTGTGGGTGTGGCAGTGAGAAAGGTGATTTTGAAGTGCATGAGGAAATTACGTGAAATATTGCAATAGCCTAGGGATATTTTGGTACAAAATTTGAAGAAGTCTGTGTATAATTTCTTCAATTTGGAGTATTGATTTTAGGGATTAACCCATGTTACATAGAGGTGACATTGATTTGTTGAATGGGGATTCTTTTGCTCTTAAGTGAATAATTGACCTTTTTAAAAATACATTGAAAGAGCTGACTCACCCATTTTTTAATGACATTGAAAATACAAATACAAATACTGTAATTTGCTACAAATCTAAAACGCTGCGTATAAAATGAAGGATGAATGATTGAAGTACATTTATCTCTGTGTATATATAAAAATCCACTGATGGGAATAGATTTGGTATTGTGTCCACAATGGGGAACAGCATTTGTAAAATGGGTATTAGCACAATTTATAGTGTAGATTTTTTACACAATATTCATGAGGGAGGCTATTCGGTCAATCTTAACTCATCCATCCAGAACAAAAAAAGGAACTTCCTTTGCTCCCTTCACATGGAATGGGTCTGTGGTTTTCACTTCCAAAAGGTCAAGTGTTAATTAGTCTTTGCATGAAGTTCTTCCTGACATATTTCCTAAATTTCCCTTTCACTAGTTTTAATTGATGTTCCCTTTATTCTTGTATCTTGGCACACCTGGAAGTAGTACTCATGATTAACCATATCTATGCTATTTAATATCTTGTATACTTCTGTAAGGTGCCCTCTCAGTTGCCTCCTTTCAAGGCTAAAGAACCTCAATTTTTTCAGTATTTCCTCGTAACTCAATCATTGATACTAGGGATCTACCTCATGGCTAATTTCTGTATTGAGTTCATTGCTTTAATATTTCCCTGTCTTGGTGACCAAAACTGAACACAGCACTCAAGATGCAGTCTCACCTAAGCAGCGTACAGTTTTAACTTGACATCTTCTGATTGATTCTCAACCAACCTAGAAATATAATTAACCATTCTGTTCATGTTGTTTATTTTTGCTCCACAGATTTCATGTGGTGCTGAATCTATCTGCCAGATCCCTTTTCACTTTTCCTTCCAGTGTATCATTCAGTGTTGCATAAATTTGAGACTTTTGAATTTTTCATGTGAATAGTTCAAGAAAATTGACTTATTGGGCCGATATTATCAGGGAGGCGGGTTGGCAGCAGGGGATCGACTGGGCACGTGGGTAACGCGCCCAGTGAAATCGGTGGGTTTGGCAGGCGATCGTAAGTAAATTGAAGCCACTTACCTTGGCTTCTGGGTTGCGCGCTGGGAAGCTGTGCAGCGGGCGGACTGCGCACCCGCATCATAGGCTGTCAGCTGGAGGAGCCCTATTTAAAGGGGCAGTCCTCCATTGACTGATGCTGCAGAAAATAGGCAAAATTACAGCATGGAGCAGCCCAGGGGGAAGGCTGCTCCCAGGTTTAATGATGCCTCACTCCAGGTATGACTGGATGGGGTGAGGAGGAGGAGGGAAATCTTCCACCCGGCGGACAGGAGGAAGTGGCCTGCCTCTGCCACCACGAAGGCCTGGCTCGAGGTGGTAGAGGAGGTCACCAGCACCACCAACATATCACGCACCTGCATACAGTGCAGGAGGCGCTTCAATGACCTAACCAGGTCAGCCGAAGTGAGTACTCTCACTCATTCCCCTACACTCCGTCTGCCACATCACCGCCCCCACCCCACATCTCCTTCTGCACTGCCAATGCTACTCTATCACATCACTCCTCACACCCACTGAACCCTCATCCTCATCTTACCTGCCCAGTACTCATCCCGCCACTACCACTCAACCCAATCCTCATACATTCTCATGGCTCTGTCTCATACTCACCCTCTCATGCATCTCTTTCACGGTCAGCCTCACCCCACCTGCCACTACCTGTGCTGCAGCCACAGGACATGCATCACGTATGTATAGAAGGAAGCGTAAGGCAAACATGTCTTGAGCATGAAGGAGATGCACAAGGGTGTTTGAGGGTTTGTCATGGTTCTTACTTATATTTGATTTCTGATCAACTCACATTACATATTATATTGTCACCCCTACTGCCACGTCTTGGCCATTCTTGACTGGCTTGTGCAATAAGGCCCTTTCATGAGGTTCTCCATGAACACCCTTGATGCCACCCATTGGGTCACCCTACAGTGGGTGTATGTGTAGTTGCACTACTTTGTGCAGGTGCCTGTTGCGCAGCACTGTGTTGTGTAGCTCCACGTGGCGGAGGTGGACGGCGTGCCTGGCGAGGCTGGTGATGTTGCTCGTCCTCCAATGGAGTGATGAATGCAGCTATGGAACCCCCTCCCCATCCTGATGGTGTGAGTGTGAGGGGGTCCGCAAAGTAGGTAAATGTGTTTGGACAGCAGAGTTTAGGTATGATGTAATAATTTTGAGTGTGGAGACAACGGTGTGGCAGATAAAACTTTGTCTGAGGTGACAGAGTGCCCTGCCGCAATGAATGAGGTAGTCCCTCCCAACTGTCAAGGAATCCTCTGCATCTCTCATGGCTGCTGACTGTAACATGTCTGCAACAACAGGGAGTCTTTCCCACAGCATGGGGAACACGCTGAGGAGAGTCCAAAATCACATCCCTGCTAAAATCTCTTCCCAATGAGGTCTGTCAACAACATCAAGTACCTCCCTAACTATCTAAACTGTCATCCCGCCGGCTTTAATTGCCGGTGGGAGTCCCACATTCGGGGGCTGCGCGCGCACCGATTCGCATCATTGGGGAACCCGGAAGTGGGCGGCTTGGAGCCAGGCTTTGGATCCGCTCCGGGATTCCCCAATTTTAGAACCCCCCCCGCCATGAACGCACCCACTTGGCCATCCTAAAATTGACCCCATTATCTTGGTCTTGTCCTATCCTGCCTCAGTAATGTCCTCCAGGCTTGCTTGCCCATGCACACCCTCAGCTCCTCTGACTCTGGGTTACTCCCTCTGCTCCACCATTAATAGCTATTTCAGCCACAATGTTCCTATTCTCTGATACTCTTTCACTAGATCCCTTTGCATGCTTCCTCTCTCGCTGCTTTCAAAGACACTGCATAATAACTTTGGTTGTTCCATTGCCCACCCATAACCTATACTCTATTTTCCTTTATTCCAACCTGCAAATGTCCACTGTTTTTATCAATATTAAGCACTTTGAGACATCCTTCTGTACATGAGAAGCATGACAAAAATAATTATTGGTATATAGAAGGTGCCAGTTTAAAGAGGAGTATTTTTAAAATATTATAAACAAAACATTGGATAGGCTGGAGTTGTTTTCTTTGGAACAATGGAGGCTAAGGGGAGATTTAATTGAGGTGTATAAAATTATGAGAGGCCTAGATAGAGTGGATAGGGAGGATCTATTTCCCTTAGCAGAGGGGTCAATGACCAGGGGGCACAGATTTAAAATATTTGGTAAAAGGATTAGAGGGGAGCTGTGGAGAAACTTTTTCACCCAAAGGGTGGTGGGGGTCTGGACTCACTGCCTGAAAGAGTGGTAGAGGCAGAAACCCTCAACTCATTTAAAAAGTACTTGGATATGCACTTGAAGTGCCATAACCTACAGGGCTACAGATCAAGTGCTGGAAAGTAGGATTAAGCTGGATTGCTCTTTTTCAGTCGGCATGGACATGACGGGCCGAACGGCCTCCTTCTGTGCCATAACTTTCGATGATTCTATGATTTTCCTTCCCTCTACAGGAACAAGAAACTCAGGAAGAATTAGAAAACCTGCGCTCTCTCCTCAAGCAATAAATGTAATTTATTTACTTCTAATTATGAAAATGATTTAAACATTTGAATGTAACAAATGACATAACTGCACTGTAATATTTCCTTGAGAAAAGGAACACGACAAATGGATTGCATTGAGAACAAGCACTAAAGACCATTTCCTCTGGTATTAGCTGAAATTTTGCTTCAGTAGATTTATTTATTGAATCATGTTGAGCTCACAGATTCTGAAGTTAATCTGGTTAAGATTCTTAACACTCAAAATATCCATGATACCAAAATGTATCATTTAAAAAATGATGATGGGCTATGTCTGCAAATATAGTTTTTTAAGTAGATTTATGATCTCTGTAATATCTATATCCAAGAAATGGCTATTCTTAGTAATCTACGGAAACCACTACTTAAGTCTTTTACCAAAAATATTATGAAAGCTCCAAAGGCAGTAAAGTGACTCGAAACAGCTGACATTCTTTTGTTTTTTTATGTTTGATGGAAACAAAGGCATAAATATCAACATGTATCATGGATTATCAAAAAAATTATATTTAGTTACAAGCATGCTGTATTAAAAATATAAATGTTTGATCAGTTTTTCCAAAGATTAATAAAAAAATAATTAGAAAGTATACCGAGTGAGGAGTTTCTGTTTTCTGGGTTACAAAAAAATTAAATATGGCCATTTCTGTACCAGAGAAGATAAATTACAAATTTGTCATAAATTAGAAGAGTTCTTTATTGTACATATTAGTAATCATGTTTCATTTTTCCCTCTGCTACTCAAAAAAAATGATGATGTGGGATGAGAAAATGAGGAAATTTATATCGTATGTGGGAAGGCAATCTATGAGATGGAATCTAACAATATGGAAAAAAATTTTTGAGTTTTCGTTTATAGCTCCACGATGTGGAGGTCAAAAATTGAATCAGAACATAAGAGACGGGAGCAGGATTAGGCCATTTGGCCCTTCGAACCTGCTCCGCATTCAATGAGATCATGGCTATTCTGATTCTGGCCTGAACTCCACTTTCCCGCCTGTTCCCCATATCCCTTGACTCCCTTGCTGATCAAAAATTTGTCTAACTCAGCCTTGAATATATTCAATGACTCAGCCTCCACTCAGCAAAGAATTCCAAAGGTTCACAACCCTCTGAGAGAAGAAATTTCTCCTCATCTCCATCTTAAATGGGCGACCCCTTATTCTGAGACTATGCCCCCTAGTTCTAGATTCCCCTGTGAGGGAAAACATCCTCTCAGCATTTACCATTTACCCTGTCAAGCCCAGTGCAGGTGAGGACTTTTTCAAAAAGGTAGCATCCATAGTGCCCACATTGTCTCCAACCTTTTGGAGAGAAGTCAGAATTTCCCTGACTTCCGATGACCTCGTACAGCTGCAACCGCACATCTGTTCAGCCTCGTGGCTCCAATAGACCTTTATTGTAGAAAGTGGCCAAAGCACCAAAGTCTTTACCCGATGAAAATAGTCACTTGCACGCAACCATTGAGCTGCTCCAATGCAGTCAGCAGCAGATCAAGATTGCAATTCTAATTGGCCGTGCTCCTGAAATAACCTTCGTACAGGACTCCCAAGATAAGGATCAGCAGTACCTTAGTAAATTATACTGTCAACACATGATTGGAAACGCAGTGCGAATTCGTTAAACAAAACTTTTCTCTTCTGAACCTACTTAAAGGATGACTTTGAATCCATATCCTTAGCTGTGAAGTCTCTGGGCACATATCAAGATTTGTACTGGTTGCTAAGGCAATGCCTTGTTCTCAACATCAGCACAAGCAGATTCACTAGTTTTTCTCCATATCTTATCCACCACACACAGCTACAGTGGTTTGACACTGGGCTACATTGGAGGCATGCCCAAGTGACCATACCTGCTCCCGAGCAGTGGAATGGGGTCTGTCCCCAGCCACCCCGCCACGGAATGTCCCTTAGTATTTTCCAGTCGTGGTTGAACAATTGCTTCCTTGCAAATCTCATTAACTTTATCATTGAATTTACCTTTTATTTATAATCAGTAAATTGGAATTTAAACAAAAAAGTTAATTATGGTACCAATGGATACAACTAAAAAAAATAGAACTTTTCTCAGCATTCATCAGGCATTTCATTAGATATTTTGAATGACACACCTGGTGGTCATGTGGCTCTGGTTGTATCGTTCTTGTACCTCATTGGTGGGGTTCCTCACAGCTGCCATGAGCCACATTTGCAGAGTGTATCCCTTGTATCCAAGGAGCCAGCCCTTAAGTCTGTCTCATGTCTGGAAGAGGTCTAGAATGACTGGCACAAAATAAAGGCATCATCACAGCTGCCAGGGAATCTGGCGCACACCTGCAGAAATCTCTTGCTGTGGTCGCACACCAGTTGCATATTGATGGAGTGGTAGTCGTTTCAGTTAATGAATACTCCTGGCTTGCCCCCCCATCCGCTCTCTAAATTCGAATTTGTCTAAAACTGCTGCATATATGCTTTCCTTCAGTAAGTCCACTTCACCCATCACCCTTGTCTCACTGACCTATCGAAGCTTCCGGACCCCAAACGCATCACATTTAAAATCCTTTTTCACATATATTAATCGTCCCATGGCGTTTCCCTATCCTATCTCTGCAATCTCCTCCAACCTATAACCCCTCCTAAACACTCTGTTCATTTAACTCCAGTCTTTTGTTCTCCCTCCCCCCCCCCCTCTTCATCTCACCATTGGCAGAGCGTTCAGCTGTTTGTTCCTATTGTTTGGAATTCCCTTCCCAATTTCTCCAATTCTCTCTCCACTTTTAAAAAACCTGTATAAAACCTTTCTCTTTAACTGAGTTTTAGTCATCCCTCTGAATCTCTCCCTTCCAGCTCGGTGTCCGTTCTTCTTATACCGAATTGGATAGCTATTTCAAAGTGCCGGCAAAGACATGATGGGCCAAATGGTTTCCTTCTTTGCTGTATCATTCTATGTGGTGGTCCTCGGATTGCCACCTATGTGCAATCAATGGGGCCCTGCAGCCATGGGATGCCAGCCAGAGAGGCGAAACCCACTGCCCGCTCATTCTGGCTGATGTCGTCGTGGGGGAAGTTAACTTAATTGGACGCCCTAGCCTACAACCAATCTGCCACCTGCCTTATACACTTATGTGCAGATGATTAAGACACACTGCAGATGTCACCAGGGGCACCCTGGAAGGTCCCAGAGGCGAAGAAATTGAGGGCAGTGGTTACTTTGACTGCGACGGGCAATGCGTGGCCACCGGGTCCAGCAGAGAGCAGCTGTTCCTGAAAGATGCTGCAGATGTCTGTGACTACCAGCTGACTCACCTAAGCCTGCATAGGCACTGCTCCTCAAAGTGGCCCAAGAAGCTCAGCCTCTGCCTGTATACCCTCTCACGTGGGTAGTGCCTCCTGCGACGTCAGCCCCTCTGTTGATCCCCTCTCTGCTGTTCTCCAGGTCCTTGTTGCGTACCTCTGTGCACCTGCAGATCCCAACACAGCACATAACGAGGAGGAAAATCACCGAAAAATAGTACACGTTTACTGCCTTTCTAAACTCCAGTTATACGGTATTACTAGCAAAGAGTCATAGAGTCATAGAGTTATACAGCACGGATAGAGGCCCTTCGGCCCATCGTGTCCACGCCGGCCATCAGCCCTGTCTACTCTAATCCCATATTCCAGCATTTGGTCCGTAGCCTTGTATGCTATGGCATTTCAAGTGCTCATCCAAATGCTTCTTGAATGTTGTGAGGGTTCCTGCCTCCACAACCCTTTCAGGCAGTGAGTTCCAGACTCCAACCACCCTCTGGGTGAAAAAGTTCTTTCTCAAATCCCCTCTAAACCTCCCGCCTTTTACCTTGAATCTATGTCCCCTTGTTATAGAACCCTCAACGAAGGGAAAAAGCTCCTTAGTATCCATCCTATCTGTGCCCCTCATAATTTTGTACACCTCAATCATGTCCCCCCTCAGCCTCCTCTGCTCCAAGGAAAACAAACCCAATCTTCCCAGTCTCTCTTCATAGCTGAAGCGCTCCAGCCCTGGTAACATCCTGGTGAATCTCCTCTGCACCCTCTCCAAAGCGATCACATCCTTCCTGTAGTGTGGCGACCAGAACTGCACACAGTACTCCAGCTGTGGCCTAACCAGTGTTTTATACAGCTCCATCATAACCTCCTTGCTCTTATATTCTATGCCTCGGCTAATAAAGGCAAGTATCCCATATGCCTTCTTTACCACCTTATCTACCTGTTCCGCCGCCTTCAGGGATCTGTGAACTTGCACACCAAGATCCCTCTGACCCTCTGTCTGCCTAGGGTCCTCCCATTCATTGTGTATTCCCTTGCCTTGTTAGTCCCTCCAAAGTGCATCACCTCGCACTTTTCCGGGTTAAATTCCATTTGCCACTGTTCCGCCCATCTGACCAACCCATCTATATCGTCCTGCAGACTGAGGCTATCCTCCTCGCTATTTACCACCCTACCAATTTTTGTATCATCAGCGAACTTACTGATCATACCTTTTACATTCATATCCAAGTCATTAATGTAGACCACAAACAGCAAGGGACCCAGCACCGATCCCTGTGGTACCCCACTGGCCACAGGCTTCCAGTCACAAAAACAACCTTCGACCATCACCCTCTACCTTCTGCCACTAAGCCAGTTTTGTATCCAAAGTGCCAAGGCACCCTGGATTCCATGGGCTCGTACCTTCTTGACCAGTCTCCTGTGCGGGACTTTATCGAAGGCCTTACTGAAATCCATGTATACCACATCCACTGCGTTACCCTCATCCACACGCCTAGTCACCCCCTCAAAAAATTCAATCAAATTAGTCAGACATGATCTTCCCTTGACAAAGCCATGTTGACTATCCCTGATTAATCCTTGCTTCTCCAAGTGGAGACTAATTTTGTCCTTCAGAATTTTTTCCAATAATTTTCCTGCCACTGATGTTAGGCTCACTGGCCTGTAGTTCCCCGGTTTTTCCCTACTCCCCTTCTTGAATAATGGTATTACATTAGCGGTTCTCCAGTCCTCTGGCACATCCTCTGTGGCCAGAGAGGTTCTGAATATATGTGTCAGAGCCCCCGCAATCTCCTCCTTTGCCTCACACAGTAGCCTGGGATACATTTCGTCCGGGCCTGGGGATTTATCCATTTTTAGGCCTGCTAAAACCGCCAATACCTCCTCCCGCTCGATGTTAATATGTTCGAGTATATCACAGTCCCCCTGCCGTATTTCTATGTCTACATCGTCCTTCTCCATAGTGAAAACAGATGCAAAAAATTCATTTAGAACCCCTCCTACATCTGCCGGCTCCACACACAGATTGCCATTTTTGTCCCTAATGGGCCCTATTTTTTCCCTAGTCATCCTCTTACCCTTAATATACTTATAAAACATCTTAGGATTTTCCTTTATTTTGCTCGCCAGTGTTATTTCATGGCCCCTCCTTGATCTCCTAATTTCTTTTTTAAGTATCCCCCTGCACTTTTTGTACTCCTCTAGGGCTTCCTCCGTCTTTAGCCTTTTGTATCTGCCAAAAGCCCTCCTTTTTTTCCTAATCCATTCTCGTATATCCCCTGACATCCAAGGTTCCCTGGAGTTCTTGGAACCACCCTTGACCTTTACGGGAACATGTTGCCATTGTATGGTCTCAATCTCCCTTCTGAAAGACTCCCATTGCTCCGATGCGGATTTTCCTACAAGCAGCTGATCCCAGTCCATTTTGGCCAGATCCTGCCTTATCCTATTAAAATCGGCCTTCCCCCAATTTAGAACCTTTATTTCCGGCCCCTCCCTGTCCTTTTCCATGACCACCTTAAATCTCACCGAATTATGGTCACTCTCACCAAAGTGCTCACCTACTAGCACTTCTTCCACTTGGCCGGCCACATTCCCTAGAATTAGGTCCAGTACCGCCCCCTCTCTTGTAGGACTTTCTACATGCTGGCTCAAAAAGCTCTCCTGGATGCACGTTAAGAATTTTGTACCCTCTAAGCCTTTTACACTCTGAGTATCCCAGTTGCATTCTGCTATTATTAAAATTAAGTATGCTGCAATAATTTTCTTTGAGTGTTTGAAGAATATAAATTGGCCCAGAAATTGCTTAGAAAAGAATGGTGAGCTCAACAAAGCTCACTGTTACTAGCGGCAAAATCGTGGTGCAAGTTCCAGCATTCACACAAGCGCAGCAATCCAGAAGTAACTCCTTCTGGTTCACCGGCGATATGACAGCTTCGAATTAAAGGGATATTGCCGGCTGGAATTAGTGGAACCAAGGGACCAGCGCCAAATTACTCATCTGCCCAAATGGAAAATAACTAATATCACAACAAAACAGGTACACTTAAAAAAAACAGGTCGAAACTAAGTTTTAATAACATGGTAAGTCAATTACTGCCAAACAACTAAAAATTAACTTTTAAAAACGTGGAGTCTCATTTGGCCTTATTTTAATAGTTTCTGGTCATTAAAAAAAAATTTTTTTTATTTTAAAATTA
Source organism: Heptranchias perlo (assembly GCF_035084215.1). Classification (NCBI taxonomy): domain Eukaryota; kingdom Metazoa; phylum Chordata; class Chondrichthyes; order Hexanchiformes; family Hexanchidae; genus Heptranchias; species Heptranchias perlo. The sequence goes on along the minus strand of NC_090329.1, from coordinate 119,227,376 downwards.
AAAAAACATCTTTACTTTTCCCTTCTGTCTCATTTATTTAATTTGATTATTTCTTACCCTGTTTCTTTTCGTGTCTATAACTGTTTTTACAAATCACTTCCTGGATTTTGCGTTCCATACTTGCACAAATTCTTCGCAGAGTGTCAAAAATGCTGCAATCTGATTGGTCAAGGGGAGAGAGTTATCCTCTCGCTTCTCCCATGGGTCCCAGCTTCACTGGAGCTAACGATGGGCTCTTCCCCACTTCCTATTAGTGGAAGTGCATCCAGTAAAGTTAGTGGGTTAAATCTATGGAGTGATCCGAGCAATTTTTGGAGTCAATATCCTCTTAAATGTTGTGATCGACTTGGCTTTGATAATCACGTTTAGTAATGCATTCCATATTCTAATAACCATTTGCATGAAAAAAAAATTTTATCCCCCAATTTTTTTTTATTCATTCGTGGGATGTGGGCATCGCTGGCAAGGCCAGCATTTATTGCCCATCCCTAATTGCCCTTGAGGTGGTGGTGAGCCGCCTTCTTGAACCGCTGCAGTCCGTGTGGTGAAGGTTCTCACACAGTGCCATTAGGTAGGGAGTTCCAGGATTTTGAACCAGTGACGATGAAGGAACGACGATATATTTCCAAGTCGGAATGGTGTTTCACTTGGAGGGGAATATGCAGGTGGTGTTGTTCCCATGTGCCTGCTGCCCTTGTCCTTCTAGGTGGTAGAGGTTGCGAGTTTGGGAGGTGCTGTCTAAGAAGCCTTGGTGAGTTGCTGCAGTGCATCAGAGCCACGGTGCACCAGTGGTGAAGGGAGTGAATGCTTAGGGTGGTGGATGGGGTGCCAATCAAGCGGGCTGCTTTGTCCTAGATGGTGTCGAGCTTCTTGAGTGTTGTTGGAGCTGCACTCATCCAGGCAAGTGGAGAGTATTCCATCACACTCCTGACTTGTGCCTTGTAGATGGTGGAAAGGCTTTGGGGAGTCAGGAGGTGAGTTACTCGCCGCAGAATACCCAGCCTCTGACCTGCTCTTGTAGTCGCAGTATTTATGTGCCTGGTCCAGTTAAGTTTCTGGTCAATGGTGACCCCCAGGATGTTGATGATGGGGGATTCGGCAATGGTAATGCCGTTGAATGTCAAGGGGAGGTGGTTAGACGCTCTCTTGTTGGAGGTGGACATTGCCTGGCACTTGTCTGGCGTGAATGTTACTTGCCACCTATCAACCCAAGCCTGGATGTTGTCCAGGTCTTGCTGCATGCGGGCACGGACTGCTTCATTATCTGAGGGGTTGCGAATGGAACTGAACACTGCAATCATCAGCGAACATCCCCATTTCTGACCTTATGATGGAAGGAAGGTCATTGATGAAGCAGCTGAAGATGGTTGGGACACTGCCCTGAGGAACTCCTGCAGCAATGTCCTGGGGCTGAGATGATTAGTCGCCAACAACCACTACCATCTTCCTTTGTGCTAGGTATGACTCCAGCCACTGGAGAGTTTTCCCCCTGATTCCCATTGCCTTCAATTTTACTAGGGCTCCTTGGTACCACACTCGGTCAAATGCTGCCTCGATGTCAAGGGCAGTCACTCTCACCTCACCTCTGGAATTCAGCTCTTTTGTCCATGTTTGGAGGTCTGGAGCCGAGTGGTCCTGACGGAACCCAAACTGAGAATCGGTCAGCAGGTTATTGGTGACTAACTGCTGCTTGATAGCACTGTCGGCGACACCTTCCATCACTTTGCTGATGATGGAGAGTAGACTGATGGGGCGGTAATTGGCCGGATTGGATTTGTCCTGCTTTTTCTGACTAGTGGCACAGCTAGTTCTAGAGCACAAGTCTTCAGCACTACAGCCGGGATGTTGTCGTGGCCCATAGCCTTTGTTGTATCCAGTGCACTCAGCCGTTTCTTGACATCATGTGGAGTGAATCAAATTGGCTGAAGACTGGCTTCTGTGACGGTGGGGATATTGGGAGTAGGCCGTGATGGATCATCCACTCTGCACTTCTGGCTGAAGATGGTTGCAAAAGCTTCAGCCTTGTCTTTTGCACTCACGTGCTGGACTCTGCCATCATTGAGGTTGGGGATGTTTACAGAGCCTCCTCCTCCCGTTAGTTGTTTAATTGTCCACCACCATTCACGACTGGATGTGGCAGGACTGCAGAGCTTTGATCTGATCCATTGGTTGTGGAATAGCTTAACTCTGTCTATAGCATGTTGCTTCCGCTGTTTAGCATGCATGTAGTCCTGAGTTGTAGCTTCACCAGGTTGGCGCCTCATTTTTAGGTATGTCTGGTGCTGCTCTTGGCATGCTCTTCTGCACTCCTCATTGAACCAGGGTTGATCCCCTGGCTTGTTGGTAATGGTAGAGTGAGGAATATGCCAGGCCATGAGGTTACAGATTGTGCTGGAATACAATTCTGCTGCTGCTGATGGCCCACAGCGCCTCATGGATACCCAGTTTTGAGCTGCTAGATCTGTTCTGAATCTATCCCATTTAGCACGGTGGTTGTGCCACATAACACGTTGGATGGTGTCTTCAGTGTGAAGACCAGATTTCATCTCCACAAGGACTGTGTGGTGGTCACTCCTACCAATACTGTCATGGTCAGATGCATCTGCGATAGGTAGATTGGTGAGGACGAGGTCAAGTAAGTTTTTCCTTCGTGTTGTTTCGCTCACCACCTGCCGCAGGCCCAGTTTGGCAGCTATGTCCATCAGGACTCAATCAGCTCGGTCAGTAGTAATGCTACCGAGCCACTCTTGGTGATGGACATTGAAGTCCACCACCCAGAGTACATTCTGTGCCCTTGATACCCTCAGTGCTTCCTCCAAGTGGTGCTCAACATGGAGGAGGACTGATTCATCAGCTGAGGGAGGACGGTAGGTGGTAATCAGCAGGAGGTTTCCTTGCCCATGTTTGACCTGATGCCATGAGATTTCATGGGGTCCAGAATCAATGTTGAGGACTCCCAGGGCCACTCCCTCCTCACTGTATATCACTGTACCGCCACCTCTGGTGGGTCTGTCCTGCCGGTGGGATAGCACATACCCAGGGATGGTGATGAAAGAGTCTGGGATGTTGGCTGAAAGGTATGATTCTGAGAGTATGGCTATGTCAGTCTGTTGCTTGACTAGTCTGTGGGACAGCTCTCCCAATTTTGGCACAAGTCCCCAGATGTTGGTGAGGAGGACTTTGCAGGGTCGACTGGGCTTGGTTTGCCTTTGTCGTGTCCGTTGCCTAGCAGTCCGATGCCTGCTGGTCCGTCCGATTTTATTCTTATTATGACTTTTTATAGCGAGATTGTACAACTGAGTGACTTACTTCTACTACTAATCCTAAATTTGTGATCACAAGTGAAATTCTCCATATGTCTCCTGGTAGTATTACTTTACATCTTTTCAATAGGTGCATATTCAGAAGAAAAAAAATTGGAAAGTAAAAATAAACTGTATAGTAAAATAAAAATTATTTTTAAAAAATAGAATTTTTAATGTTTAGATACAAAAATGTCAAACAATTTGCAAGGTAATAACTGAGAAACCTTTGCTAAAGCATTGCTTTGTTTTTCGGACCTGTACGTGTGTCAAACGATTACATTAATTGTCATTGCTAAAGCGCATTGTGCTCAAACATGGTTTGATCTTGGTAACAAGAGAGCCCTGGATCATATTCTCCTGCCATTGTTTTAGAATCTTAAAAAAGTAAACTAATGAAAGTGTATTATCTCATGTTCCCTTTCTAACAGTGTAAACAATAGTGGGAATAAAATATTGCTAATAACCTGGAGCAAGCATTATTGTCTAGTATTGCAAATTTCCTAAAGAATAAAAACTGACAACTTTAGTTGTTTTGAAGTATTAAATTATGATTGTGTCATATTTTGCTCCCAAGACAATTTGGTGGTTTCTGTTATATACCTTGAACTATGTCACTTGAGTATCTTAGTACAATCCCCATCATTTAAACCGCTTACGTTTAAATCGGGCAATCATTTAAATTTGGCAAATAGCGCTAACCAATTTCCATTACCATTATTGTCAATTAAGTCACTGCTTACAGCATTAACCGCGCCGGCTATTTTGAGCAGAAACAGATGTTCAGTAAGTAGTTAGCACCTCGTTATGGTGTACATCTAAGTAAATTACACAACAATAACCCAACCAAGCAGTTCAGGGACAGCTAATCCAACCATCTTTTTATCATAGACCATTTTTATCTTTGGTATTTGCTGGTCATCTGCTACTCCTGCCAAGCTTCAGTGGAGTTACTGTCATAATATATACAAGGTGTATTATTATCCTGTATAGTAAAATAAAACAATAGAACCATAGGATGAATCACATAGTGCAGTGTCATTACAGTTTGAATTTATCTCTCTTTTTATACCAGAATGGTTCTGGTGACATTAGATGCAGATTTCAAATGGTATTCCCATTTATGTATTCAGAACATTATTAGGACACGCAGTGTTTTCCCACGAGTGGCTATTAAGGCATAAACTATAACATAATTTAAAAGGAATTGAATAAGTATCATAGTAGGTACAGCACAGGAGGAGGCCATTCGGCCCATCGTGCCTGTGCCAGCTCTTTGTACGAACTATCCAGTTAGTCCCATTCTTCCGCTCTTTCCCCGTAGCCCTGCAAATTTTTTCCCTTCAAGTATTTATCCAATTCTTTTTTGAAAGCCACAGTTGAATTTGCTTTCACCGCCCTTTCTGGCAGTGCATTCCAGATCATAATTACTCGCTGCGTAAAAAAGTTTTTCCTCATGTCGCCTTTGGTTCTTTTGCCAATCACCTTAAATTTGTGTCCTCTGGTTCTCGACCCTTCCACCAATGGGAACAGTTTCTCTTTATTTACTTTATCTAAACCCTTCATGATTTTGAACACTTCTATCAAATCTTCTCTCAACCTTCTCTGGTCTAAGGAGAACAACCCCAGCTTCTCCAGTCTATCCATGTAATTGAAGTCTCTCATCCCTGGAACCATTCTAGTAAATCTCTTCTGCACCCTCTCTAAAGCCTTCATATCCTTCCTAAAGTGCGGTGCCCAGAATTGGACACAATACTCCAGTTGTGGCCAAACCAGTGTTTTATAAAGGTTCAACATAACTGCTTTGCTTTTGTACTCTATGCCTCTATTTATAAAGCCCAGGAACCCAAATGCTTTTTTAACCGCTTTCTCAACCTGTCCTGTCACCTTCAAAGATTTGTGCACATATACCCCCAGGTCTCTCTGTTCCTGCACGCCCTTTAGAATTGTACCATTTAGTTTATATTGCCTCACCTCATTCTCCCTGCTAAAATGTATCACTTTGCACTTCTCTGCATTAAATTTCATCTGCTATGTGTCCGCCCATTCCACCAGCCTGTTTATGTCCTCTTGAAGCCTATCACTATCCTCCTCACTGTTTACTACACTTCCAAGTTTTGTGTCATCTACAAATTTTGAAGTATCTGAAAAGGATGAAATGAAAGGGTATGGGAAATGAGTAAGGAAATGGGATTAGAATACACAGCTGCAGTTGAAGAGCTAGCACAGGCACAATTGGACAAACAGCCTTCTTCTGTGCTCCAATTTCTACGCTTCTGTGGGTTTCCTATGTACTATTTTTTTTATTATGTTAATCATTTCCTCTACCTTCCATACCATGTTATCTGCTCTTTTATTAGAAGCATTGATAGTCAGTGACCATCATCTTTGTGTTGTGGAATGGAAGAAATAAATAAGAGTGAACTAGAAAGGCAGATTTCAAGTGCTGTTCATTAAATGGGTGTACATTTATGGGCAAGAAGGAGGGCTCAACTGAGATAGAATCAAAAGAGGAGGGAAAAGCAACAGATAGGGATGAAAATAAATTTCAAATTGATACGACCTTTGCACCTAAAGTTTCTGTCAGAAATGTTACCTTAGGGCCTGATGTTTCTAAATTTGGAAGCCAGTAATTGGCTACAGGAACGCTGTTTGCATCTGGGAAAATAATTCAGAAGCAGCAGGAATAACTGGAGTGTTGTTCCCAGGTGCTGGAATTGCTGGACAAATGTGGTTGTGAAATAGAGAGACGATACTCAGGTATGTTGGGCTGGTCTGTTATCATAGAATCACAGAATGATACAGCACAGAAGGCCCATCGTGCCCGTGCGGCTCTTTGAAAGAGCTAACCAATTAGTCCCATTCCTTTGCCCTTTCCCCATAGCCTGCAAATTTTTCCCCTTCAAGTAATGCATATCTTCAAAATGTTTATGTCTTCAAGCAAAAGTGTTCTTTTTCATTGTGAATTGAACGGTACTGTTCAGTCTTAATGTGTTATATTGACTTTATGCTATTGCTGGAAGTAATGTAAGTTGAGATATTTACATAAAATGTTGTCCCTCAAACCAGCTATCGTGGTGTATTATGGCCTTATGGTCCGTGTATTGTATAAAGCAGCGATACAATCATAAAGCTCCTGCGATTGCTCAGAATGTAAACATGCTTCATGTTGTGGTAGTGAGACAGACAAGCTATCAATGACCTAGATTAATTCCTGGCCTATTGTCTGCTGTTGTGCCTGTGGGTTAAGGAGGGGAGAATTCAGACAGGGTTCCCGCCCCGATCACTGTTCAGTGACACCTGCTGGAAAGTGCAGGTGTGTGGCTCACTTGAGCTGTAATACTTCCCTTCCAGTTAAAAAGACTGCCAGCATTTACTGTCTACTCTCACACATGAAGAATAGCCACTTGGGCAAGGTATTGGAGGACCCCTGACCTCTGTGGAATCATACCTCTACCTGAGTTAGCACTTTCAGAAGAAGTGGAGAGCGAAAGGAAAGAAAGGGGATAAAAGGAATTGCATTGAGCGGGCCAGGCCTCAAAAGAAAAGAAAATAAGTTACGAGAAAATAATGTCTGCTCTCCTTAACATTCTTTTAATTTACCTGGTTACTGAGTGGGTGATATTTGTATATAAATTAACTCATATAATAGTGTTCACTGTTGCATACTGTTAATGTCTTTTTGAAATAAATTCTGAACATTTTCCAAAATTATAAACTAGGATTTCACTTTGTACCAATGCTACATTTATTACGGTAAATACTGCAAGGTCTCATCAGCAACACGGGACCGTCCAAATTTACCCCATAGTGTAAGTCCAGAGACCGGATCTGATCTGAGGAGGTAGCCTTAAGTCCGCTTAACTCTGAAGTCAGGTTGAGCCTTGACTCCAGATTTACAAGTTTTGTGTCAGTGTGGAGAAAACTTGCCCCAAGTATTGCACATGGCAGCAGTATTCCATCTCCATTGCACTTTAAGGTTAGGATGATAACATTTGCTACTTCTTCTCAATAAAGCTGTGTTTAGTGATTCATAGTGGATCTACAGAAATTACAAGCAGACATAACATTGGCTTAGAATACTTCAGACTGATAAAGGTCTGATAGATGGAATTTTTATGGGATTTCTTTTACAACTGAGTGGGTTGATAGGCCACTTCAGAGGGCTTTAGGAATCAACTGTGTGGGACTGGAATCAAGTGTAGGCCAAACTGGATGGGAGTGACAGGTTCCCTTCCCTAAAGAACATTAGTGATCCAGACAGTTTGGCAATGTTCATGTCATTCAGTTTCACAGCTTGCCATGGTGGGATTTTCACTCACGAACTCTCAGTCACTGGTTCAGTACCATAATCACTACCATACCCACTCTTTCTGTAATATATGACTCCTACAAACATCTTGAATTAAGAGTGCAAAGCTAACCTTATTGCAGTAAATGAAGGATCCAATGCAGTGGCGGGAAGTGAGATCTTAGTATAATGAGCCAGTCACATTAGCAGCAGGTCCAACAAGTTTTTTTTGTAAATTGCTGTCATAAATCATAAACAGGTAATGATCTGAGTTTTGCATAGTAGGGTCACATTAACCAAATCCTAAGCCAAACAAATTTTCAGTGACATACTTACTTGAGCCAAGTCTCATTATCTCTCAACGACAACAAAACACTCTAATGTGCATGTAACTCTTGTATAATACTGGTATATTTAACCAACTATGCTGACTATGTTAATTCATGCTCTTACAAATGTCACACAAGTTAAACACATGATAACTGCACCAATATATAATCCAGTGTAAAATTCTTAATTATTTTAAAATTATTGAGTTTATTGCTAATTCTGTATTCATAGTCTCACAAAGGTGCAATATGCCTTATTTTTGATTCCTTGTAAAATTCTGTCTGTCCAGAAGCCAATTTGCTTCACTTTTTTTCGATTTATGGTTTGTCCAGCACTCCACTAACTTAGCCAACCCCTTCCTTTCAGATAAAGAAGGCATATGGGATACTTGCCTTTATTAGCCGAGGCATAGAATATAAGAGCAAGGAGGTTATGATGGAGCTGTATAAAACACTGGTTAGGCCACAGCTGGAGTACTGTGTGCAGTTCTGGTCGCCACACTACAGGAAGGATGTGATCGCTTTGGAGAGGGTGCAGAGGAGATTCACCAGGATGTTACCAGGACTGGAGCGCTTCAGCTATGAAGAGAGACTGGGAAGATTGGGTTTGTTTTCCTTGGAGCAGAGGAGGCTGAGGGGGGACATGATTGAGGTGTACAAAATTATGAGCGGCACAGATAGGATGGATACTAAGGAGCTTTTTCCCTTCGTTGAGGGTTCTATAACAAGGGGACATAGATTCAAGGTAAAAGGCAGGAGGTTTAGAGGGGATTTGAGAAAGAACTTTTTCACCCAGAGGGTGGTTGGAGTCTGGAACTCACTGTCTGAAAGGGTTGTGGAGGCAGGAACCCTCACAACATTCAAGAAGCATTTGGATGAGCACTTGAAATGCCATAGCATACAAGGCTACGGACCAAATGCTGGAATATGGGATTAGAGTAGACAGGGCTGATGGCCGGCGCGGACACGATGGGCCGAAGGGCCTCTATCCGTGCTGTATAACTCTATGACTCTATGAATTAAGATGCAGGTATAATATCATTTGAAAATTCAAAATGCCTTTTCACCACAATGAAGAATAATGTTGGTTTGTAGCATTAAGAATTAATGTTGGATGTCTGGAGATTAGAGGACCCACTAGTCTGGAAATTCATTGCTGAATAAGTAATATCCAAGCCAAGATCTGCGTAGATTAACTATCCCACTTGAGAAGTCCTTCAATATGCTGTTGAAGGATCTTTTTGTAGAGTCTTTCCTAATGGGCTGATAAGGACAATATCCTCCTTTGAAACTTTTGACTAAGATAAAGTGAGTTAACTAACTACTATTTATATCAGATCTGTTGGGCAGGAAAGGAGAAGCAATAGTTGAAACCAAAGCAGGATAGCCAGCAGTTATCAGGGTGGCTATTTCAGCCGCACAATTGTGAAACTTGGATAAAGCCAGCTGAATAACCATGAAAGAATGCAATATTCAATATTGTCCCTAAATAGAGAAGCCATCACAAAAGCTGATGAAAGGCCTGAAAGTAGGAGTGGTAAAAGACATACCTATAACCTTGATGTTAAGTCAAGATTCAAGAGGATTAGGGGTGCTAACTGATGAAATACTCTGATTAGTGAAGAAAGACTATTCCCAGAGATTGTTACCAGTTTCTGGGACCAGCCAGATGGACTGCAGAGCCTTTTCTATTTCTGTATTTTCTGATGTTTACTTGAGTGAAGGAGGTACTGAAGGAGCTCTGTACATATGAACCTGTGAAAAGAACGGCCAGAAAAGACCATCAATGCTCACCCCATCCGTTTAGATGGTGCAACCTCCTCCCCAAGAGTAGACCATTGGGGAGGCAATGTTAACTACACACACTTAACTCAACGCATAGAACTGTTAGGTGACAATAAAGTTTTGATGTAAAACTGAAATAGCCTCAAGGCAATCTGCCACTAACATTGTCAGAATGAATGGACAAATTAGATAACTATAGGACTTAGTTACATTGCAAGTACTCTTTCAGCTGTGGCGATGCCAAATAGCATCCCTCTCTGCTAAAACCGCCTTCTCCGTGCAAGGGAGCAATATTTTGACGACTGGTACAATTTCCAGTCTGTTAGTTGATCTTAGTTCAGGTAGCAGTAGTTGGAACTATAGTTGGCCTCAGTATCTCTGAGTTAGCGTGGGAAAAATCAGTCAGGGTTCTCACTGCCAATCATTAACCACAACTCGCCTGCTGGAGGTCAGATGAAGACATGTTTGGACTTTGTTGTGATGCTTCATGTAGTCAAATAACCAGTCAAAACTCTGAGTAATAACCACTTGGATGAGGATGGCCTATGGAAGTATACCTCAAGGAAGAGTCAATATTTTCAGAATTAATGGGGGAAATATTGTCTGCCAGTCTATTTATGTCTCTCTCTCTCTCCTTATCTAATCTCGAACACGGTTTTGAGTAATCACCAAAGCTTCTTATCCTTAAGCACCCTGTCTCTGCAAATTTGTACATTGATTTCTCCTCCACCCTTAAATTTTACAAGGCATGCTTTTAAAATGCAATTAAATCTAGTATTCTACAATCCTTTATGAAAAGTTAAAAGCTACAAAGATATTTCCGGAACAATTTGTAGAGTATAGTCACATATTTTGTTGTATTGCAAGCTTGCAAAATTCTGTTCCTTTAATCTTGAAAGCAAGCCAGCTCACTATTAGTACAAAGTTCACATTACTTTGCTCCTACTGCAACTATACGATATGCTAAATATTTTCTAATGCCTCGAGAGTTGACATGTTCTACGGGTACCTCAAGCAGTCATATTACTAAAAGGTCTAGATCTTTAATAAATGTTTAGCGACTTATTGACTGCGTTGCAAACACCCTTTTCTATAATGTTTGTATTTGCAGGCCTTCAAGTCTGTGAAAACTTATATTGCCCTCAATACTGTTCACAATGGCTATTCCAAACCAACAGTTGGGAAAGTTTTTTTTAAAGCTTATCAGCATTTGCTTTTATTGCATTCTGTCACGCAATTGGAGTCTGATGGTTGGCTTAGAGCTCCGTGTTGATAATGTACAGGATGTACTGAACAGAAAAGATAATATATTATACAAGGGAGGTTATCTCAAACATTTCCTTTTTGTTCCTGTGCCATTTGGAAACCCTATCTAAATTATGCCCCTGCTGGGCACACTTGCTGTAGGGTAAATAAAGCAACGCATGTGTTACAAGCATGGTTATATGGAAAACAGGTACCAACATGAGCCTACCATTGCAACACCCACCTGCGCGCTTTTCTTAAATGCTAAACATGCACAATATATATTTGTTTGGCCATAAAACTATTTAAAAAGCCTGCAATGGAATAGACAGTAAAAGTACTTACACAAAGGCCTCGTGTCAACAGCTGTTGAACTTGCTGCACAGACCAAGTCTTATAATTGGTGCCCTCCCTGTGACACCAATATTTTAACCCATTTCAGATCCTCACCGACCTAAGGCACATATGGGGGAATCAGCCATCTGTCAGTGACACACGCACCTAACATGGGGCAAAGCAAGTTTTGTGAAGAAATTTAGATTTTGGTTACATTTCCAGTCCATATTGTCCACCCTATGTTAAACCAGGCAGAAATATGTTAATATAGTTATAAAATCTGCCAATTAAGCCAATTATTAAGGGGTGGATCCAAGCTGATGATCCAGACTGACTTGATCGTTCCCACATTAAAAAAAAACCACACAGTCAAATCTCCGCCCTCATTCTTGCCATTAGGAAGATGCTATCAACCTGGGATTGCTGCTGGGATTGTTCTTGCTGAGGAGGAGCCTTGCAATCCATTGGTGCATATAGGTAGCAAGAAGAAACATTTCAGGTGAAAGGATATATAGGCTAGCAATGAACCATTTTGGTCTCTCCAAAGAGTAGGTTGCTATACTCAAGGAGGAGGGGGTGGCCATCACAGAGCTCTACAGATCTTATCATTATTTCTGTCCACCTCACAGGTCTACTTGTGCCAGTTAAGGTTGCAGCTGTCACTCAGTTTCTTTATCACAGGTCCAACCAAGTTACTAGAGAAGATCATACTGGAGTTACAAAAAGCTCGATGTTGTGGTTTATGCAGGAGGTGATTGAAGCTCTAATGGTGCATTCTTCAGGCTTTGTTCACTTCTCAAAGAATGATGATTGACAGGTAGTAACGCAGCAAAACTTGTATGCACTTGCAGGATTCCTTCGAGTGCAGGGAATCCATGACAGCACATATATTCAGCTATTATGTATCAGCCGTGGCTCAGTGGGTAGCACTTTCGCCTCTAAATCAGAAGGTTGTGGGTTCAAGCCCCACTTCAGAATACAAAACCCAAGCTGATACTTCAGTGTAGTATTGAGGGAATGCTGCACTGTTGGAGGTGCTGTCTTTCGGATGAGATGTTAAACTGAGGCCACATCTGCCCTCAGTTTGGTACTATTTCAAAGAAGAGCAGGGGAGTTATCCCTGATGTCCTGGCCAATATTTATCCCTCAACCAACATCACTGAAACATTATCTCATTGCTGTTTGTGGGACCTTGCTGTGTGAAAATTGGCTGCCGTGTTTCCTACATTACAACAGTGACTTAAAAAGTACTTAATTAGCTGTAAAGCACTTTGGGGCGTCCTGAGCTCGTGAAAGATGTTATATAAATGCAAGTTTTTTTTTATGGGCACCACTCTACTCCACTTCATGAACACACAAATCGTGGAGTTGAGGTTGAAGATCAGCCATGATCTGATTGAATGGCGGACCAGGCTCGAGGGGGCATGTGGCCTACTCCTACGCCTATTTCTTATGTTCTTATGTACATACAGAACATTATAATGTTACTGCTACTTTGCACAATTAATTCATCCTGCAAAATCTTTGAGTGCTAGCTATGTTCAAGGAGGACAACTATTTGACTGGATGGCTCCTGTGGATTAAATACATTTACTAAAACTACAGCTAACGACACCAACTCAAAGCCTGTACACAGGCTGAGCAGCATTATAATCAACCTGTAAAACCACATGCCCCCCATCAGTTGCAGAGGGCATATTTCAAATGTTGAAACATAGCTGGAGGAGTTTGGATACATCAGGTGGTGCCTTACTATGCCCCCCAAAAATCTGCAAGATATTTGCTGTTCACTGCAAACCTAAAGGGGTTATTATTTATATAATAATCGATAAGGAGTGATTACATGTAACATGAAGGACAGGACGTGCAAGTGCCAGCACCCAGGTGGTGCCCTGGAACCTTGTCAGTTCAATAAGCTGACTTTGTCTACATTACACATTCATTGCAGCACTGGAGCTAGCTCCCATGAAAATCCGTCTCTCAGTTCAAAAGGGACGGGTTAAAGAACAGCAAAGGTTCGGTCACAAAAATGAAAAGCTATGGACCACAGCTACTTCAGTAGAATACACCATTGGGCATTTGTGTTCCAACCTTACAGAATCTGTACTTCAGGGTGCTGTGATCTCAATTATTTCCCTGGCACCGTTCACAATGAACACTGATCCAAGGTCACAGACCTTGTAACACTGAATCTGGTACACGGTCAAATGTTCGGTGATAGTAAATGTACAGTTGCTAATGTTTGTCTTTCCTTTTCCAACCAAATTGTATTTGCAATAAATGAAGCAATGCACAGAAGATGAAGCAATCAACAAGACATTCCCTTTATCAACAATCTGTCTATTTGCTATAATATATTTTAAAAATCTTACAACCACTTGCATGCCCTGTCAATTTTTCTCATTATAAATTCCCATGTTCCACATTTAAAATGGAAACTGCTCATGTAAGAACATAAGAAATAGGAGTAGGAGTGGGCCATCCAGACCCTCGAGCCTGCTGCACCATTCAATCAGATCATGGATGATCTTCGACCTCAGCTCCACTTTCCCACCTGATCCCCATATTCCTTGATTCCCCTAGAGTCTAAAAATCGATCTATCTAAGCCTTGAATATACTCAACGACTGAGCATCCACAGCCCTCTGGTTTAGAGAATTCCAAAGATTCACAACCCTCTGAGTGAAGAAATTCCTCCTCACCTCAGTCTTAAATGGCCACCTCATTATCCTGAGACTATGCCCCCTAGTTCTAGACTCTCCAGCCAGAGGAAACAACCTCTCAGCATCTACCCTGTCAAGCCCCCTCAGAATTTTGTATGTTTCAATGAAATCACCTCTCATTCTTCTAAACTCCAAACAGTATAGGCCCACTCTACTCAATCTCTCCTCATAGGACAACCCTCTCATCCCAGAAATCAATCTAGTGAACCTTTGTTGCACCACTTCTAAGGCAAGTATGTCCTTCCTTAGATAAGGAAACCAAAACTGTTTGCAGTACTCCAGGTGAGGTTTCACCAAAGCCCTGTACAATTGCATCAAGACTTCCTTACTTTTGTACTCCAACCCCCTTGCAATAAAGGCCAACATACCATTTGCCTTCCTAATTGCTTGCTGTACCTGCATGCTAATTTGTTGTGTTTCTTGTACGAGGACACCCAAATCTCTCTGTACGCCAACATTTAACAGTTTCTCACCATTTAAAAAATATTCTGTTTTTCTATTCTTCCTACCAAAGTGAAAAACCTCACATTTCCCCACATTATACTCCATCTGCCACAATGTTGCCCAATCACTTAACTTGTCCATATCCCTTTGCAGATTCTTTGTGTCCTCCTCACAGCTTACTTTCCCACCTAGCTTTGTATCGTCAGCAAATTTGGATACATTACACTCAGTCCCTTCATCTAATTCATTAATATAGATTGATAATAGCTGAGGCCCAAGCACTGATCCTTGCAGCACCCCACTAGTTACAGCCTGCCAGCTGAAAATGACCTGTTTATCCCTACTCTTTGTTTTCTATCCATGCTAATAGATTACCTCCAACCCCATGAGCCCTTATTTTGTGTCACAACCTTTTAGGTGGCAGCTTATCGAATGCCTTTTGAAAATCCAAATATACGACATCCCCTTGATCTACCCTGCTAGTTACATCCTCAAAAACCTCTAATAAATTTGTCAAACGCAGTTTCCCTTCCATAAAATCATGTTGACTCTGCCTAATCATATTATGATTTTCTAAGTGCCCTGTTACCAATTCCTTAATAATGGATTCAAGCATTTTCCTGACGACTGATGTCAGGCTAACTGGCCTGTAGTTCTCTGTTTTCTCTCTATCTTCTTTCTTGAATAGCGGGGTTACATTTGCTACCTTCCAATCCGCTGGGACTGTTCTAGAATCTAGGGAATTTTGGAAGATCATAACCAATGCATCTACTATCTCTGCAGCCTCTTTTAGAACCCTAGGATGTAGGCCATCAGGTCCAGGCTTGTCCAGTTTTACCAGAAGTTCTGTGTGTGTGTGTGTGTGTGTGTGTGTGTGGACTGAGATTAATCCAAATATTGTTCTGCCGATATGTGTTTAAAAGCCAGGAGTGGAGCTATTCGCTAATAATTTCACAGGGTTCAGCTCCATTCACAACTCCTCCAATAATGAAGCAGCCTGTACCAGCCTACAGCATGATCTGGATAAAATCCAGGCTTGGTCTGACAAGTGGCAGGTGACATTTGCAACACATAATTGCTAGGCTTTGACCATCTCCAAAACAAAAAAGTCCAATCAGCTCTCTCACTTCCTTCAAGGCACCACTATCTTCCCCACTATCACCATCTTGGCAATCAGAAGTTGAATCGGACAGCCATATCAGCACAGCGGCTACAAGAGCAGGGCAGAGACTACAGGTGCTAAATTGAGCCATGTAGCGCCCGTTGTTTCGAGCGTGATGTGCGCCAGACGCCATCTTGGTATAGGAGTTAGCCCAGGCGCAGATAACGAACGTTGGACTCATATAAAGCAAGGAGAAAATGCATACAATAAGTGTGCAATGCTGATTTAAAGTGATAGATACCATTTTGGGACTTAACGCTCAACTCAACGCACAGTCTAAACCCTAACCATCTGAACGTGTCTTAGAGGGCCTGGAGGACACCCCACCAGCGCTATTTAAAGGGATCATGCAGGATTTACAGGTTAGTGGCTGGATTATTGCTTCTGGCTGCCGAGACATTTGTAGCTGTTTTTGGAGGTGTCCTAAAGTTGAATACCAGGACTAGGGGACATAGCCTAACATTTAGAGCCAGGATGTGCAGAAGTGAAGTAAGGAAATGCTTCTACACGCAAAGGGTGGGAGAAGTTTGGAACGCTCTTCTGCAAATGGCAGTTGATGCTAGCTCAATTGTGAATTCTAAATCTGAGATTGATAAATTTCTGTGAACCAGGGTATTAAGGGTTATGGGGCTAAGGCGGGCATATGGAATTAGGTCACAGGTCCACCATGATCTCGTTGACTAGAGGAACAGGCTCGAGCGGCTAAATGCCACTGCCACTTGCTGCCTCCTGATATGCGCCACCTTCTCCTGCGAGAAAGCGGGACGTGTGTCTGGGTGATGTGCCTGTCGTGGTTGAATAGCTGCCAGTGTGTGTGACTTGTGAGTTGTGGGTGGGCGGCTTGCAACAGTGGTAATGTGTAAGGGTGAGAGGAAGCATCTGATTGGAAGAGTTGAGTACTGATGGAAAGAGTTTGTTGGTATGTGGGTGATGGGGGGTGTAGTGTGGGGAGCAGTGGATGCGGCTAGTGGTGCAGTTGGTAGGAGACGCCACTTGACAGTTGACCTCACTCACCTTGACCACTCATGTCAAAGCATTGAACTTCTTCCTGCACTGCATCCATGTTCGTGGTGCTGTACACCTGGCATTGACTTCGTCCCCCGCTACCTCCCACTGCCTTTTGGGTTTACGACAAAGGTGTATGGTTCTTTTTTAATTAATGAAACAAATTAGCTATTTTAAAACTAATTACACATTTTGTGCATTACAAAGAATGCTAAATTGAAACTTCCAAATCCATATCTATATTGAGAGCAGGGTGACATAGAATATCGTAACTGCGATAAACTGACAGCTGCCCTACACAGTGGTGTAGAATTCAAGATATTAACTCACTTTAGTCACATGCCACATATCTATTTCATTCTATGTACACATTATTTTAGTTACCAAGTACCACAAGGACCAATTCATTAAATAGCTCCGTACTGGGGTTTTCAAAAATGACCTGTAAATGCAGAAATATATATTTTTAAAACTGTGCAGGTTCAATTATTGTTCTTCCCACCACCACACTAAATCTCCCAGCTTTCAGTCTGAGGTTTAAAGATATCAGATACAACAATAACACCTTATTAGAGAGTTTTATGGTCCTCCCAGCTTGAAGGTGTTCACGCAAGCTGTCAGTGAGCTCCTTTGGTAAAGTAATAGGCTTTTAATTTTCAGCGCTGTTGAACAGAGGTGAGTTTGGAACTATCTGCGCTCCAGTAACATTCTATTATACATTCCCATTGTTGCATCACTGGGTTCAATGCATGTCATTACAACAATAGGACACCTGACATCAATAAGTGTATCTGATTGGCTGATTAGCCCTGGGTTAAGTGAATTACCAACTCTGGAATCCTTGACTTTATTCCCATGCCAAATCATCATTTGATCAAACAGATTAACAACAATACTTTTTGCCTGTCTGTGTAGCTACCCTTAACTCTCTGTTTTCTGTTTTGCAGCCAACTTACTACCCATTCTGCTAACTGTTCCCTGACTCCACATGCTCAGATCTTAGTCATGAGTCTACAATGCGCTTTCTTATCGAAGGCCTTTTGAAAATCCAAATATGTTACATCTACTACATTACCCTTGCCTACTCTTTCCATTACTTCTTCAAAGAATTCAATAAGGTTGGTCAATCATGACTTTCCCTCCTGAAATCTGTGCTGACTATACTTTATTATATTTTCATTCTCTGGATGTCTTTCTATCACACCTTTGAGTAAAGATTCCATTATCTTTCCTACCATCAACATTAAGCTAACTGGTCTATAGTCCCCTGGACTTGTTCTATCTCCCTTTTTAAATATAAGTATATTAGTTGTCTGCCAGTCCTCTGGCACAATTCCCTTTTCTAAGAATTTTTATATGCATGTAATAGTGCCTCTGCTATCTCCTCCCTAACTTCTTTTAATATTCACAGATGCAATCCATCCAGACCAGGGGTCTTGGCCCCCCCTAAGCTTGCTTAATTTATCAATTATCCCCCCCTCCCTTTCTATCTTAAATGTTTTAATATCTTTTTCGATCTCTTCTTCTAATGTCCTGCCCACCTTGTTAGTCTCCCTGGTAAATACGGAAGCAAAGTAACTATTCAATATTTCTGCCATTTCACTGTCATTACCTGTGAGTTTATCTTGTGTATCCCTTAGTGACCCTATCTCTATTCTGATTTTTCTTTTGTTATTTATGTGTCTGTAGAATACTTTACCTGCATCTAATGGCTGTGGGTGCTGCCACCCCTCCCCAATCATAAAGGGTAGGCGGGGCTCTTTAACATTACTGTTTCATGAGCAATGCTCTCAACTCCAGCCCTCAACCTCTCTGTCTCTTTTTAGCAATCTTCCTTATTTCCCACCATTTTATCAATACTATTATAGCCGGTGCTGCTCTCTTTTTCTTCTCGGCTTCAAATAAGCTGCTCTTCCTCCTTTCTATATCAGCAATATGATCAAAATCAAAACCTATCGCACAGTCTCCTACTCATCTTTTCTTGGCACCTCAAAACTGTGGATTTCCACAAAACTATTTGGAATCGCAGGATCTCAGATTTACCTCATCTTTTTACTCTTACACAGTGTTTGTGGTGTCCTGAACCATAGGCTTTGGCCTTTCATCTTGGTTTTTTGATGTAAGCAGAAACTTTAGTCTCCTCAGCAAAAGGAGTGAGGTAATAAATGAGCCTATGGTTTGTATATTTTTACAACTCCATGAATTGTGGGGTTACACCTGAGGCGTGAATGACATCTAATATAATGCTGATATTGAGAAAATGAGTGAGATATGAAGCAAAGAATTATAGACCAGTTTGTTTAAGTGATTGTGGAGATATATTCTACAATGCTATCAATGATTATGAAAGAATATATGAGATGGTCACTATGGTTGTAGAAAAATATGTCATCTCTCATGAATGTACCGAATTCCTTGGGAGATAAATAAACTGATGGACAAGGGCTCTAATTGGATTTTCAGCAGGAATTTGATAAACTTCCACACCAGAAGGAATCAAGGAGATTAAAGTTGTATGGAACTACTGCCAAGTTGGTTAGCTGGATTAACGATTCATTGAAAGCGTAAGATTTTGATAAATGGAAATTGCTCTGTCTGAAGGGAGAGAGCAAACAATGGAGTCCTATAGGGATCTTTTCTGCAACCCTAGTGTTAATTTTGTTTATAAATGGCAAGGAGGAAAGTATTGCTAGTATATAGTATTATAAGATTTGCTGATGACGCCAAGCTAAGTAGCCATGTGATTACTGTAGAAGAGATTGATGAGGGGTAATTTTTACCCCAAAGAACAGATGGATGGGGGTGGGTGGGAGGTTAATATAACAGCGTTTTTCAAGCGTGACCACAACCCGGCTTCCAGGTTTAATATGGGCGCATTTGGATGCACACACGCAGCCGAAACCCGAATATCACATTCCCAATTAATGCCGGTGGGCGGATCATTAACGGGGCAACTTGCCTACTTGGAATACTGGGAGAGGCGGGACCTGTACAAGCTGGACGGGTTGCACCCAAGCAGAACCGGGACCAATATCCTCACGGGGGCATTTGCTAGTTCTGTTGGGGAGGGTTTAAACTACTATAGCAGGGGGATGGGAACCAAAGGGTAGGTACAGATAGGACAAATTCAGACCAGGAAACGGGAAATAGAAAAATAGAATAGTTACGTAGTTAGCAACTCAGAAAGGCAAAAGAAGCAAAGGTTAAATAGTGTTCAGCACAGGAATATGACGGGGTTAAAGGGTATATACTTCAATGCAAGGAGTATTACAAACAAAGCAAATGAGCTAAGGGCACAGACAGACATATGGCAGCATGATATCATTGCTATAACCGAAACCTGGCTTAAAGAGGGGGATAATTGGCAGCTCAATATCCCTGGATATAGAGTTTTTAGGCAGGATAGAGTGGGTGCTAAAAAAGGAGGAGGTGTAGCATTATTGGTAAATAATCAATTACAGTTGTGAGAAGGGATGATATGCAAAATGGATCATCAATCGAGGCCATATGGGTTGAGCTAAGAAATAAAAAAGGGGCAGTCACACTACTAGGAGTGTACTATAGACCCTTGAATAGTGAAAGGGAGATAGAAGAACAAATATGTAGGCAAACTTCTGAGTGCAAAAATAAGAGGGCAATAATAGTAGGGGACTTCAACTACCCTAACATCAACTGGGATTCAAACAGTGTGAGGGGCACAGAGGGCGCAAAATTCTTGATCGGTGTCCAGGAGAAATTTTTAGCCAATACGTGACAAGCCCAACAAGAGGGGATGCAATTCTAGATTTAGTCCTGGGAAATAAAGATGGGCAAGTGAGTGAAGTGACAGTGGGTGACCATACTGGGGATAGTGACCACAATTCAGTTAGTTTAGACAAGTTGGGTGAGTGGGCAAGAACATGGCAGATGCAGTATAACGTGGATAAATGTGAGGTTATCCACTTTGGTTGTAAAAACAGAAAGACAGATTATTATCTGAATGGTGATAGATTGGGAAAAGGGGAGGTGCAACGAGACCTGGGTGTCCTTGTACACCAGTCACTGAAAGCGAGCATTCAGGTGCAGCAAGCAGTTAGGAAGGCGAATGGTATGTTGGCGTTCATTGCAAGAGGATTTGACTACAGGAACAGGGATGTCTTACTGCAGTTGTACAGGGCCTTGGTGAGACCAGATCTGGAGCATTGTGTGCAGTTTTGGTCTCCTTATCTGAGGAAGGATGTCCTTGCCATGGAGGGAGTGCAACAAAGGTTTACCAGACTGATTCCTGGGATGGCAAGACTGAGGAGAGATTGGGTCGACTAGGCCTATATTCACTAGAGTTTAGAAGAATGGGAGGTGATCTCATCGAAACATATAAAATTCTAACAGGACTAGACAGACTAGATGCAGAGAGAATGTTCCCAATGGCTGGGGAGACCAGAACCAGGGGTCACAGTCTCAGGATACAGGGTATGCCATTTAGAACCAAGATGAGGAGAAATTTATTCACTCAGAGGGTGGTGAACCTGCGGAATTCTCTACCACAGAAGGCAGTGGAGGCCAAGTCATTAGATGTATTCAAGAAGGAGATAGATATATTTCTTAATGCTAAAGGGATATGGGGAAAAAGCGGGAACAGGGTACTGAGTTAGACACTCAGCCATGATCATTTTGAATGGTGGAGCAGGCCCGACGGGCTGAATGGCCTACTCTTGCTCCTATTTTCTATGTTTCTATGTTTTAGCAATATTATGGAAAAGGACAGAGTTAAATCAGCAGTAAACCTTTTAAGTTGGGGAAAGGCAAATTTTATAGAACTAAGAGGTGATTTGGCAGAAGTGGACTGGACACAACAACTTGAGGAGAAATCAGTGGCAAGCCAGTGGGAGGCACTAAAAAGTGAAATTCTACGGGTACAATGCAGACACGTCCCCTCAGAGAAAAAGGGTGGCACTGCCAAATCTAAAGCCCCCTGGTTGTCTCGAAGTATATGGGGCAAGATAAAGCAGAAAAAGAAAGCTTATGACTGTCACAGAAAACTAAATACTGCAGAGAGCCTAGAGGAGTATAGAAAGTACAGGTATGATGAAAAAAAGGAAATAAGGAAAGCAAAGAGAGGGCATGAAAAAATATTAGCTAGTAAAATTAAAGAAAACCCAAAGATGTTTTATCAGTACATTAAGAACAAGAGGATAGCTCAGGAAAAGGTGGGACCTATCACGGATGATAAGGGTAACTTGTGTGTAGAAGCAGAGGATGTGGGTAGGGTTTTAAATGAATATTTTGTCTCCGTATTCACAAAGGAAAGAGATGATCCGGACGTAGTAGTTAAAGAGGAGAGGTGTGAAATATTGGATAAGGTAAACATAACGAGAGAGGAAGTACTAGAGGGACTGGAATCCTTGAAAGTTGATAAGTCACCAGGGCCGGATGGATTGTTTCCTAGGCTATTGAAGGAAGCCAGGGAGGAAATAGCGGATGCTCTGAGGATCATTTTCCAATCCTCACTAGATACAGGGGAGATACCGGAGGACTGGAAGACTGCAAACGTAGTACCATTGTTTAAAAAGGGTACGAGGGAAAGGCCGAACAATTATAGGCCAGTCAGTCTTACCTCGGTGGTGAGCAAACTATTAGAATCAATACTGAGAGATAGGATAAACTGTCACTTGGAAAGGCATGATTTAATCAGGGATAGTCAGCATGGATTTGTTCAGGGAAGGTCATGCCTTACAAATCTGATTAAATTCTTTGAGGAAGTGACAAGAAGGATTGATGAGGGTAGTGCAATGGATGTTGTCTACATGGATTTTAGTAAGGCATTTGACAAGGTCCCACATGGCAGAATGGTCAGAAAGGTAAAAGCCCATGGGATACAGGGAAATGTGGCGAATTGGATCCAAACTTAGCTCAGCATCAGGAAACAAAGGGTGAAAGTCAATGGATGTCTTTGTGAATGGAAATCCGTTTCCAGTGGTGTGCCACAGGGCTCAGTGTTGGGTCCCTTACTGTTTGTGGTGTATATTAATGATTTGGACTTGAATGTAGGGGGCATGATTGGCAAATTTGCAGATGACACTAAAATTGGCCGTGTAGTTGATAGTGAAGAGGATAGCTGTAGACTCCAAGAAGATATCAATGGGGTGGTGGAGTGGGCAGAAAAGTGGCAAATGGAGTTCAGCCCGGAGAAGTATGAGGTAATACACTTAGGGAGGGCAAACAGTAAAAGGGAATACGCAGTAAACGGGAATATATTGAGAGGGGTAGAGGAAGTGAGAGACCTTGGAGTGCATGTGCACAGGTCCCTGAAGGTGGCAGTACAGGTAGATAAGATTGTGATGAAGGAATGCTCTCCGTTATTAGTTGAGGTACAGAAAATAAAAGCAGGGATGTAATGATGGAACTGTATAAAACGCTGGTAAGGCCACAGCTGGAGTATTGTGTGCAGTTCTGGTCACCACAATACAGGAAGGACGCAATTGCTCTGGAGAGAGTGCAGTAAAGATTTACAAGAATGTTGCCAGGGCTTGAAAATTGCAGCTACGAGGAGAGATTGGATAGGCTGGGGTTGTTTTCCTTGGAGCAGAGGAGGCTGAGGGGAGACTTGATTGAGGTGTACAAAATTATGAGGTGCCTAGATAGAGTAGACAGGAAGTACCTGTTTCCCCTAGCGGAGAGTTCAAGAATTAGAGGACATAGATTTAAGCTGATTGGTGGAAGGATTAGAGGGGACATGAGGAAAATCTTTTTTACCCAGAGGGTGGTGGGTGTATGGAATTCGCTCCCGAATTGGTGGTAGAGGCAGGGACCTTCAACTCTTTTAAAAAATACCTGGTCCTGCACCTAAAGTGCTGTAAGCTGCAGGGCTACGGACCGGGTGTGAGAAGGTGGGATTAGAATGGGCACCTGGTTGTTCTTCGAGCCGGCGCGGACATGATGGGCCGAATGGCCCCCTTCTGTGCTGTATCTTTTGTATGTTTCTATGGTTCTACTTGAGGTAGATAATTTTTTGTTGATTCTGAAGAAGAAACGAATTTTAATTCACCTGCATGGGTTTCCCGTGGCTTCTGAATCTTGCCATTGAAACGGAGTCGATTTGGCCCTTTAAACCTGTGATTGACACATCTCAATAAAAGCAAAGGGATTGCAGCTGGTCTCTCAGTTCTCCCAGGCAAACGTTTGGCTGAGAGTTCATTGAGTTGGGTCTCTTTTCACTCTTCCAGCCATCAGTCAGGTAAATTAAATATTCAAAAAATAATCAATTGTTAACATCTTGAATCAATCTTGAGTCTGTACACAGGCTTATATTTTTAAGAATGATGACAAAATCTGAAATATTGGAATATTCTGCAGTCAAGCTACTTGCAAGAATCATAAAATTTTATAAGAACTTGGCTCTTTTGCTAATATAAATTATAGCACTCCAAATATGTTTCCAATTCTTGTCCATTCTTTACCTTTGTGTCGTGCATCTCTTCCCTTTTTCTGGCTTTCTCTCTCTCTCTCCATCTTTGGCAATAGGCTTTCCATAGATGTTTATTACAAGCGTGGACTCCCACAACTATTTGGATTGTGTTTATTCCCACCCAATTCCAGTGAATACTTCATCCCTTTATCTAATTTTCTCCTTCTGTCATATCTGCCCTAATAAATCTACTTTCCATACCAGAGTTCTTTTTCCTCAGCTGAGTCTTCCCTCAGCCCTTTGATTGAATCCACCACATTTCCCATATATAGCAGAAAATAACTGCCAGGGACATCCGTTGTGCTTTTCATCTTTTAATGCTTATGCTAGTGCTAGTACTGTTAGGAAGTTCAAAATATGAATGTTTCTTATATTGTACTGATCATCAAATTGCTTCTCCCCTGCTCATCCTGGCATCTGTTCCTTATTCCTGGCCTGAATCTGGAGCAAGCTCTTCATGCCCTCCTCCCCTTAGCCTCAATGCAGACCGGCACGTACTGTAGTGGGTGCGAGATGCTGGTGGCTCCCATTGACTCCCTGCTCAACTTCAGTAGATTGGCTGCAGCTCTTTCCTTGTTTAATATTGGGGTATGTTGTCTGCTGGCTTCTCCCCACCAATATACGGTCAGTAATAAAAAACCTAAAGTTGTTTGTAAACATAAGGAAGTGTCGAGTACCTTAAAAATACAGCAAGGTGTGTAACCTGCAAAGAGTAAACGTCCATGGAAAGCCAACCAAAAATGATTGAAAAAGTTTGTTAACAAATCTACTTGAATTACGCTTGCAGCTGGTGGTGGGTTTATGTGTCCTGCAAATAGCTCGGCAAACTTTCAACTTGCCGGGGAAGCTATTAATCGGACTTGTTGCTGAGTTCTTCAGAAGCACCAAGACACTCCATCCAGAAATCTCAAGCTCCTGCCTCATTGCCCTTCCCCCACTCATCCCTCTCCCCCCCTCACCTGCTTCTCTCCTCCTCCACCTCACCCTCTTCTCTCTCTTTCCTCTCCTGCTGCTCCCTCTCGACTCCTCCCCTCGGCTTTCATTTTCTCTCTCTCAACCCCTCACTATGCTCCTCTCCCCTCATCTCTTCCTCCCCTGTCCTCACCCTTTATCCGCCCTCCCTGCCTCTTTCCTCCCTACCTTTCCTCTCCTCCTTACTCAGTCTGGCCTCACAGTTCTGACCCTATCCCTTTCTCTCACCCCTCCTCTCCCTGTCTTGGTTCGATTATCTCCCTTGTTTGACGTGAAAGGTTTCATTGGTTTTGACTCCCCACGTGCAATGCCTTGAGCGATCAACTAGCAAAAACTGCAACCAATGAAAAGAAATCTCTCCCCTGCAGCACCACCATTGCATCAGTTTCTACATCCCCCAGTAGAATAATAAACGTGTACCCCACTCAACTGAGCAAAAAATAACATCAAACCCCACCCACCGAGGAAAAATTAGGAACCAAGCCAATGAGTATAAATCCGAGAACAACCCCCAAAAAATGAGCATAAGCCCAAATGCATCCCCACAGCATAGGACCATAAAAACATAGCAGAAATTCCAGGATAGGACAACAAGCCTTCTCCTCCCCACCACTAAGCAGAAATTCTGGCATAGGATCACAAACTCTCATTATAATTGTACACTGAAAACATCTACTCATTGTGAGTTTGTTGTGAAGAATGCTATCGAGTTCTGGGATGTATCTCAAAACCATTTGATTATAACTCTATACAACGCGTTAGTGAGCTGACATTTAAAATATTATTTCCAATTTTGGACAACTTATTTTACAAGGGCATTGATGCATTCAGAGGGTCAGCTTATTTTGTAAAGGCATTGTGATGCATTGAGAGGGTATCCAGAGTAAAAAGAGCAAATCTAAAACTAGGTTACAATGGGAAACTCAGAGAACTGAACTTGATTTCATCAGAGGACAGAAGATGTGGAAAAACTTTTTTACGCAGCGAGTGGTTAGAATCTGGAGTGCACTGCCTGAAAGGGTGGTCAATTGTGGCTTTCAAAATGGAATTAGATAGGTACCTGAAGGAGAAAAATTTGCAGGGATCCGGGGAAAGAGCAAGGGAGTGGGACTAGCTGGATTGCTCTTGCAGGCTCGATGGGCCAAATGGCCTCCTTCTGTGCTGTAACCATTCTATGATTCTATGTGGGATTGTGTATTCTACAGGTTTTTACATTGATGAAATACATGCCTCATATAGATGTAGGTAGATTATTTAACTTACACTGTGTTTATAGAACTGGAAAACGTAGATTCATAATTAGCAAACTTCAACCAAGATAGAAATTCAAAGCAATCATAGAATCATACAGCACAGAAGAAGGCCATTCGGCCCATCATGCCTGTGCCAGCACTCTGAAAAAGCTATCAATTAGTCCTATTCTCCTGCTCTTTCCCCATAGCCCTGCAAATTTTTCCTTTTTAAGTAGAAATCTAATTCCCTTGTAATAGATTCGGAGGTGACACCAATTGGTAATCAATGTCTCATTTATTAATAGTCAAATCAAACATGTAGAGGTATCAAATATTTAGACAACAACGATCAAAACAATATTACCCCGTTTGATCTCTGGGCAGAGGTCGTAATTAAGTTAGCAACATAGTCGTTTCAAGTTTTCCCTCAGTGAGGTAGCCCTCTGATAGTCGGGTGTTCTTCTGACTGCGGTGTCGTCTTCAGACAGCTAAGTGTTCTTTCGACAGCTGGTGGTCTTCGCTGTTTCCTCTGCCCTGAGCTCAAAAGACATTGGGTTTTTATGGCAGGAAACTCACACCATATATGGAACCCTTATAAGACCCTTATAGATTAACAAAGTTGTTTTTCAGAATTCAAGATGGTCCGTTTGTTTTAACATTACTCATTTAACCACAAGACTCTTTTCGAGGTAGCCTTGTCTTGTTGCGATCTTTGGATTGTTGTTCCGCTTTTTGGGTCATCATTCCTCTTTATCACATAGCTGCTGTGTCTAGCAAGGAGGGTGAGAAAGGTCAATTACTAGTCAAAGGTTAACAGATTACAATTCAGCAAAATAGCCACACACGCAACAAAATACACAGCACAGCCTGCAGAGCATGATGTAGTACCTTTAAGAAAAAGATATCAATTTTTTCCCATTTTCAATATTCTTACACCCTTTTAAAAGTTACTATTGAATCTGCTTCCACCACCCTTTCAGGCAGTGCATTCTAGATCATAACAACTCGCTGAGTAAAAAATTTCTCCTCATCTCCCCCCCTGGCTTTTTTGCCAATTATCTTAAACCTGTTTCTTCTGGTTACCGACCCTCCTGCGGTTTCCAGTGGAAACAATTTATCCCTATCCACTCTATCAAAACCCCTCAGAATTTTGAACACCTCTTTCAAATCTCCCATTAATCTTCTTTGGTTGAAGGAGAATGATACCAGCTTCTCCAGTCTCTCCACATAACTGAATTCTCTCAACTCTGGTACCATTCTGGTAAATCTGCTCTGCACCCTCTCAAAGACCTTGACATCCTTTCTAAAGTGTGGTGCCCAGAATTGGACGCAATACCCTAGCTGAGGTCTAACCAGTGATTATAAAGGTTTAGCACAACTTCCTTGCTTTTATACTCTATACCTCTATTTACAAAGCCAAGGATCCTGTAGGCTTTTTAACAATCTTATCAACTTGTCCTGCTACCGTCAAAGATTTGTGTATGTGAACTCTCAAGTCTCTCTTTTCCTGCACCCCATTTAACATTTTACCAATTAGTTTATACTGCCTCCTCATTTTTCCTTCCAAAACGCACCACATCACACAAAGGGCCAGAAATTGGGCTGTCTAGTGCCAAGATGGTGTCTTGGCTGCACACGCACTTTTCTAGCATGACGTGCACCAGATGCCATCTTGGTAAAGGTAGTAGCACATGCGCAAATAACAAATGCTGGCAGCATGTAAAGTAAGGAGAAAATGCATACAATCAGTGTGCAACGCTGATATAAGGGTTTGACACCATTTTGGGACTTAATACTCCACTCAACGCACAGTCTTAACCACAACCATCTGAATGTGTCTTAGAGTGCCTGGAGGACGCCCCCCCCCCCCCACCAGCGCTATTTAAAGGGACCATGCAGGATTTACATGTTAGTTGCTGGATTATTGCTTCTGGCTGCTGATGCATTTGTAACTGTTTTTGGAGGTCTCCTATACTTGAATACTAGGACGAGGGGACATAACCTAACATTTAGAGCCAGGACGTGCAGGAGTGAAGTTAGGAAACACTTCTACACACAAAGGGTGGGAGAAGTTTGGAATGCTCTTCTGCAAACGGCAGTTGATGCTCGCTCAATTGTGAATTCTAAATCTGAAATTGATAGATTTCTGTGAAACAAGGGTATCAAGGGATGTGGGGCTAAGGCCGGTCTATGGACTTAGGTCATAGGTCAACCATGATCTCATTGAATGGTGAAACAGGCTCGAGGAGCTAATTGCCACTACCACTTGCAACCTCGTGTTTTACGCCACCTTCTCCTGCAAGAAAGCGGGACATGTGTCTGGGTGATGTGCCTGTCATGGTTGAATAGCTGCCATGTATGTGGCCTGTGAGTTGTGGATGGGCGACTTGCAACAGTGGTAATGTGTAAAGGTGAGAGGAAGCATCTGATTGGCAGAGTTGAGTACTGATGGAAAGAGTTTGTTGGTATGTGGGTGATGGGGGGTGTAGTGTGTGGAGCAGTGGATGCGACTAGTGGTGTAGTTGGTAGGAGATGCTGCTTGACAATTAACCTCACTCATCTTGAGCACTCATATCAAAGCATTGAACTTCTTCCTGCACTGCATCCCTGTTCATGGTGCTATGTGCCTGGTATTGACTTCATTCCCCGCTGCCTCTAGCCCCACCCCCCCTCTCCCGTGGATATAGAATGTCCCTCCTTCTGTCCACCTCCTGCACCAAGGCCTCTAGTGCATCAGCAGAGAACCTTGGTGTACACAACCTCGCAGGCCTGGTACCAACTCAGATCGACAGATTGGTGAGGTCTGGCGTGCAGATTGGAGGATGTGAGATTTAGTAGTGCACAACCTTTATTCAATATTTTAACATAACTCAACAGTTTGTAAACATAGGGACAAAACCTGCATCTGTGCTGTACATGTGCGATGTCTGATCTCTATTCAGACTCCATGCAGACAGCAGACTGTTATTCTAGCAAATAACAGGTACCAGCTACCTTTAAGAGATTTTAAGAGACATCCTACCATTAAGAGATTCAGGCTCCCCCTGCTGGTGGAAAGTGCACATGTCCTTGAATCCTAGTTTCAGGCCTGGTTTTTAACGCCACTGTCAGGTAAGTGTTCAGGCCGGACGAATGTCTCGTCCTGCCTGCACCGGAAGCACCGGACGCAGGTTAGTCGCAAATCGCGATACCCGCGTCCAGTTTCTGGTCTAATCAAATATAACCCCAAAAAAATTTTACCTACCCTCAAAGCAGTATCTACATGAAACAGATTCCCATCAAAAGTGGTTAATGCTACTTCATAACTCTTTTAAAAATGAGCTACATCAATATCTCAAAGAAAGGGATTGAAGAATGTAAAAATATAGACAGAAATAATCAAATACTCTCTGGAATACTATGGTTCCTATGCTGTTGGAGCATAGAACGATAGAAGTTGCAGAACAGTGCAGAAGGAGACTATTTGGTCCATCATGTCTGTGCTGGCTCTTTGCTCGAGCAATCCAAATCTAATCCTACGGCCCTGCTGTCTCCCCATAGTTCTATATCTTCCTCTGCCTCGATGTTTTATCCACTTTTCCCTTGAAAGGTGCAATGCTATCTCAATCACTGTGGCAAAGCATTCCATGCTTCAACAATCAAATATGTGAAGAAATTCCTCCTAACCTCTATTAAATCTCTTGTTAGCCTTTTCGATTCCAGTGGAAACAGTCACAATGTCTTAAGTCTCTCCTCATAACTATAATTCCTGTCCGTGTCTTCAAGGTGAATCTACACTGTATGTCCTCTATGGCTTTACTGTCTGTTCTGTAATGGAGAGCCCAAATCTACACACAATACCCTGATATTAGCTTAATGGCCTTATACAACTTTATCATTCTTTACTCTTGTATTCTATACACATCATAAAACCCAAATGCCATTGGTCGTTTTTATGGCTTTATACACCTGCACTCGCATTTTTAGGAAATTATGCCTTTGAACTCCTAGGTCTTGATTCATCCACACTCTTCACCGTCTTTCCATTGAGTTGCATTTTGTATTTTTCCTCTAAAAACACATTACCTCACAATGCTCTACATTAAAGTGCATCTGCCACCTGTCCACCTTTTTGCTAACCTGTCCATCTCTCATTAAGTCTTTTGCAGTTCTCTTTGCTGTTTTCCCAACCACCTACTTTTGTATCATTTGTGGAATGCAGTAATTGGTCATGGTTCGGTATTGTAGATTGCAATGTTAGGTGCCCTGATGCATTTATATTTAAGATTCAAGGAGAAATTTCAGAAGAGCCTTATTATCGGCTAGTAATTCACCTCCTGGTGCGTGGTCCTTTGGAAGGAGAGGATTGATGTGTTGAATAAACTTTTCCCATGCCATATTTTTATGTTCCAAAAGTGATGTTTTTGGTACACTTTATATAATAGAACTTTTAGTGATATTATCAGATGAATACTTAACATGTTTGTACAACATTCCTTTGACCTCTATTTTAGCAGAGGTATTAGCCTATTTAAAATGAATGGGTTATCATCTACTGTGAAGCAGCAGATGAAGGAATATCATACAATATCAATCATTATTCATCCATTAATATCATCAACAGAAATTTCTAGGCTAATATTTACTGAATGTGCTGTGACTGGAAAGGATTATTACAATTACTCCATCACTCGTGAGTTAGCAGCTCTTCCTCAATCAGTAAGATCTGGTTTCAATAATTTGAAGTTGATCCTGTCTTTCTAACCCCACTGTCTTCTGAGCATGAATATGACTTAGTGACTTGTAAATATACCTTAGAAGGCAGTAACTCTGGTTACATGTATTACCCCTGTCACTGGAGTCAATATCCATCCCCTCCATCACTGATACACTGAGACTATAGTATATACTATCTACAGGATGCACTGCAGCAACTCACCAAGCTTACTTCAGTAGCACATCCCAGCCCTGTTGCCTCTACCCCTGACATTGTATTTGTGGTTTTCTTTTTTACCCCCGTTGTCATGGAGTCCATCATCATTTTCATAAAAGTAATCTTTTTAAAATCTATTCGCAGGTACGACTTTGCATCTTTTAAACCATTCAGCAGACTGTCAGAATGTACGATATCCCCTATTTGCCTGTCAGAGTTACAGTCTTACAAGATACTTTTGCAACTCAGCAAGTCCTCTTTAGAGAATAATTTTGATGGCATGAATACTAGAGTGTGTTTGATAGATTGAATATGTTACTGTAATTTACCAATGAGAAAGCAGTGAGTTAACATGAATCCATTTTATTTAATCATAGAACAGTAAACCACGGTTTGATTAGAACACTTTTTTAAAATTATTTTGTGAGGAAACACAAACCACAGAATAGATTTAAGTACTGGGTCACTGACCATGTTAATACACAACATGTTCAAAGTGCTATATTCCTGCTTTTCAATTTACAACTCACAACAGTGATACAAAATTGTAATTTATGGGGTTATTGTGTGTGTTAGAAATGGAATGGTTAAACGTTAAAATGTTAGGAAATAGTTTCACTTTATAAAATTCTATATCTTTAATAGCTTTCTTGACCGCCATTAATTTTGATTACAATGAATATATTATACATTTCATTGATATATATATAAAATAATCAAAGCATAAAAATGCAGATGTGCAAGTTAAATTTTGGAATAATGAACTTGAAGGAGATAAAAGAAATTATAGCAGCCATCTAAATGTGTTAAAGCTTATGAGACAATATAAAAGTACAATACAAATCTTAAATAAGATTTATCAAATGATCCTCATGTTATTGCAACCATACAAATGTATAAATATAAACTACATTTCCTATTTTGTAGGACAGATAAATCACATTTAAAAGAATAAGGAAAAAAATGAAGTATAATACATTGGTTTGATCTAACATACATATAAAAAATAACATTTCAATATCTAACAGCAGTTCACAGATATAGGCTAAGTCTGGGAATTCCACAAAGATGACAATCACCTGAGATTTTTGTATAGGTTCAGGGGAAGAACGATATTTAATTTCAGGGCACATTAGTCAGCAACTGGAGAATGGAATGGCTATGTACAGTAGTGGGATGAAGGGATTTAAAATGTCATTTGGCAAGGATTTTTAAAAAAAAATTAAAGTATCCCTGTTCCTGAGATTTGCACATGCCTTGCATAAAGCTTTTAAAAACACATGCACCTCCTCTATTCTACTTTCACGAAATACCCAATAAAGTCACCTCCAGTTTGCCAAAGATACATTATTATTTCAACCAAGGAGACACAATTGAATATACATGACATAAAAACACAATATCACGGAGAAAGCATTTTTATTGGAGATGTTATGATTACATCTTCTGAAGTGACAATGCTGCTGTCAGTTCTAGGACAGCCTTAACATGCAGAGATCACCATTTGACTCCCAATTAGCCTGAACTTGTCAAGATAATTTATTGGAAAAGGCAGACTGTCACTTTAGGATGTTCTGAGGCTCTCAACCTGACAATCTGTTTGATTGTTAGCACTTCAAAAGCAATGCATCAAATTTAAAAGTGTATTTACTAATTCAGTCCCAATATCATTTTGATTGTTTATTCTCATAGACACCAGCATTGTTACCCAAATTATTGAATATAACAGCTGAAAACATTTTCATTAAAGGTTGCATCAAACTATTAACATTTGTAATCACTGATCTTGCCAATATCAGTGATTTGATCTCAAAATTCAGTGAATGACAGTGTGATTTCTGCTGGAAGAACTCAAATCTTCTAAAGCAATGCAGAGATTTCACATTTTTTCAACTTATATAATTTTGCAAAATTACCTCAACATAATCAGTTGACCTTTGTGTTGACCTTTGCTTGTTTGGTCTACCGCAACAAAGATGTTGCACTGTTTTAGATGTCAACAATTATGTTTGAAGCCTTTATTTAGATTTATTCCAGCCTGATGATAGAATTTATTTTTTATTTAAGTATTCCTATTCAAGTAAACCTTGTTATGTCTGACTAAGGTGGTGAACTGCAGCCCTGTTCAGGACAGAGGTAAGGGCGCACAAGTCTTAAAAAATAAACGTTGATGAGATTTGCTTTCATAATAAGGGAGTTTCTGTGAAAAGTTATTTCTTTGATTTTTCAGCAACTTTATCAGTTTGAGAGATGATTGGTCCTACCTCAGACAATTAGACATGAAGGATTAGAACATTAACAGGTTGGGAAGCACATTAAAACTGCTGTGATGAAAACCATAAACAATCTAAAGATTCATCTGAAGCTAATATTTAGGTCCAATTTTCTGTAGCCAGGTCCAGTTTCCTCAGAGCAAAATCAATGTGCATTAATGGCCCATTAATTTAACAAGATACTGTATTTTCACAGAAGATGCGTGGAAGTAGTCAATTTAATGTATTTACACAGTAGATAATACTGCACCTGGGAAATACTCTGTTGTTTCCCAAACGAGGATTTTTTTTTAACTGAATGGATTATACCTAATATAGATATGAAAATACTGAATGAGAAAAGGTTACGTAATATCTGCATTACGTATGTTTTTATCCGATCCTTCTGCAGAACATAGACCTTCCAGTGCTTCCATATTAAGACAAATTCAAATCCACTTACTCAGTGTCCTTCTCCAGCGGGGCGTCCCTACTTCTGGATCATGCTCCATCAGTAACCGATCCAATTCCTTTTTTCTCCCCTGAAGGTGTTGACTATTGCTAGGGTATGAGTTCACAAGGAAATAACTGCCCTACAGTACTTCACCCAAGTGGCTGTTCTTGTGTGTGGGAGCCTAACCAATTGAGGCTTTTCAACCATAGTGGGGAATATAGACAAACCTCATTCTGTCATCAGCCAACATCCACACGCATGCACTTTCCAGCAAGAGTCAGTAGTTAATGATCAGCAGTGGGTCATCTCTCACTGGGTTTTTCACCCCTCTCCCTAGCCCAAGCATGTGGCGGCCGATGGCAGCGCCTCTATTATCCGGCTGAGACCAGACCAGATATCAAACCTGGGCCCTTCGTTCTTCTGAATAGCTCAGTTTCATACCAGGCAGTGCCTTAATCAACTGAGCTAGCAGCAATGTATTACTTTTTAA
This sequence comes from Heptranchias perlo, assembly GCF_035084215.1. Lineage (NCBI taxonomy): Eukaryota > Metazoa > Chordata > Chondrichthyes > Hexanchiformes > Hexanchidae > Heptranchias > Heptranchias perlo. The sequence continues at coordinate 119,192,999 of NC_090329.1, read as the reverse complement.
TGCGACTACATTTTCTGTTCTTACTGTAACAAGTGGCAGTTATGGTAGCTATTACGAGCTTAATCCTGCCTAAGGTTGCGTTGATTTCTGACAGGCTCTTAACCAGTTTTATGTAGCTTTTTTTCTAAAGACATAAAAGCACAATTATTATTGGTTTTCACTGAAGTTATTTTATCTTGAAATGTTACTTTCATTATCAGCTTAATTTTACAGTCTATTAAATGGCCAATTGCTGTGTGTCTGATGCCGCCATCTGATCCACGATCATCATTTTACTCAGATCTTCAGGCTTCATCACTGTTATATGACTGTTATATGATGCCTTGCCTTGGTTTGCAATGTTAAGTTATAGATTAATTGTTTTAAAAACTGTCTCCGCCAATAGTCATGGGTTCTACGTAGAGGAACATCGGGATAATATTATCTATTAGAAACGCTTCGTAACAATGACAGCGTGGCATTGTTTAACTTGTATTATAAAGTCACAGCAAATGCCCATTTACAGAAAGTATGATAGGCAGATTTGAACCTAGTTAGCCAACCCGTTAAATACATAATTTTTTTTGTAGCCAGATTAATGACCAAACGCAAACATTTCATTGCGTGTAGATTATATTGTCGGCGGGATAGTCCTCGGGTCGGTTAATGTATCTCCAAACCTGGAAATCGCTTTGTTAAAAACAAATCCTGGCCGTGTCTGGAACACGAACGAACTCAATTCTAACAGAAAACAGCCATTGGATGTAGTCTCGATGATTGGTCCAGTGGCTGTTTTCCCACTTTACAGGTCACAGCAAAGCACCTCACCAAGGAGTAATGTATTGGGGTCAGATTTGAGGAGAAAAAGTTGCAATACAGGACGGTGTCGATTACTTACCAGAAATGAAGGTTGAGGATTATCGGTTTGGAGTCACGATTCAAATGATCACAATAATCAAAATCGGCAAACGGCAATGGTGACTATTATATATACATTAACCGACCCGAGGACCAGCCCACCGCCACTTCTCTACAACCCGAACCCTGAGCACAATCAGATTTTCTGTTTACTCCGAAGTTCTGATTTCAACGACATTTAACTAAAAATGCCAATATCCTAGAATCAGGAGATATATATTTATATAGAAAAGGAGTGGAACTTGAAATATACGTGCATCTAGCGCCTGGAAATACCTCAACGCGTTTCACACGTTGAATTATTTTTATCTAGGCAAACCCCAGATGCTTCCCTCTCCCTCCACGTATCTAATACAACTTTAGGGGACTATTTAATGCCATTAAGTCCTGACTGCCGAAAATAAAACCTCTGGATCACGTGATGTAATGTGCAAAACATCCCCCTTAAAAATCTTGGTTATTTCCGGAATGTGTTGACTATATCAGCTTGATCGATAGAACGTCCCTCGATTCCGCCAACGGTTGGACAAGTCTACGAAACAACTGGAAACTACGCTTCCCAAAAAGTACTTGTGCCAGTGCAAGAGCACTCGTTTCATCATTCACCTAGGCTGCAACATTCACACAAACCTCTACCCTCCCGGTTACCTTTGCTCCAGTTGTTATAAGCACCTCAGTGGCTGCACAGCACATTACCCATTAGACGTTACTACACGAGTTGGTTAAAATCAACAACAAGGAGCCACAACTGGCGCTAGGACCAGGGCGCCACAGTCGGTTGGAACAGCAAAAAATGTTAACCCTTAAATGTCTCATTTTAAAAAAATGTCCCAACGTTTACTGCTTGTCCTCCGCTTGCTGGATTCTTTGGACAGCCGCCTGGAGATGCTCCATTGTATCTCGTAGAGTCACGTTGATGGTGAAAGTTTTGGGTTTTAAGGTTAAACCATAGGTGAAGTCCAGGGAGAGCTTCTCTCTGGGGTTGGCGGTGAAAGTGCACTGGTGCATCAGGAGGGAAGTGCAGAGGAAGAGCTGCATCTTGGACAGCTCATCTCCGATGCACCTTCTCCTCCCCACCGAGAAGATCATCACTCTGGTGGCCTTGTCCTTGTTGATGGTCCCGTCCTCGTTGAGAAACCTGGAAGGGTCAAAGACCTCGGGCTTGAGCCACTTCTGGGGGTCGTGGTTGACCGACCACTGGTTGACGAAGACCACCGTGCCCCTGTCGATGTGGTAGCCGTTGAGAAGCGTGTCCCTGGTGGTGGCGTGCGGGATAGTGAGCGCCACGAAGCTGCTGAAGCGCAGGGACTCGTAGATGAAAGCCATGAGGTAGGGCATGTGGGGCTGGTCCTCGATGGTGGGGATGCGGTCCCGGCCCACCACCCTGTCCACCTCCTCCTGGACCGTCCTCTGGACCTCGGGGTTCCAGATCAGGTGCAGGGTCATCCAGAGCAGGGCGGTGGACAAGGTGTCCTGGCTGGCCCCGAAGATGTCGGTGACCGTGGAGTCCACGTACTCGGAGCTGAGGCTCACCCCCTTCTCGCTGGCCGCCTTCTCGTAGTCAATGGTGCGGATGAAAGCGTCCATCACGTCCCTGACCCGGTCCAGCCGGAAGGTCTCCCGGTGCTGGTGCGCCTTGTCCTGGACGAAGTTGTAGAAGTCCCGGTTGAGCTGCTTGAAGTCCTCGAAGCCGGTGCGGATGGGGTTGGGGAAGTACTGGAGCCAGGGCATGACATCCACCAGGCTGCCGGCTCCCACCGTCTGGCCGAAGCGGTCGTTCTTGGAGAGCAGGGACTGGAACTCCAGGTCATCGTGGCTGTACCTCTTGCCGAAGCAGACGGCGCTCATGACATTGGCCACGGCCACCACCACCTTGCCCCACGGGTCGAAGTAGCCTCCCGCCCGGCTCTTGTGCAGGAAGAGGCGGATCAGCTGGTGCATCTCGCACACCACATGCTGCTCGAAGACCCTCTTGGTGTCCGGGTTGCCAGTGGAGAAAGCCCGCACGGTGGAGTGGGCGATCTTGCGGTGGAACTTCCACACGTCTCCGTGGCTCTTGAAAGCCAAGCTCCGGCCCCCGGACACCACGCCGAAGGAGGTGAAGTCGGGTCTGCCGGAGAAGTCACCCCCTTTCCTGACCAGCGCCTGGCGGATGGTCTCTTCCCCGTTCAGCACCACCACGGTGCGGCTTCCCAGCTTGATGCGGAAGATGCTGCCGTACTTCTCCGCCATCCTGGTGAAGGAGAGGTGGGGCACGCTGCCGATCTGAGCCGCGTTGCCGATCAGGGGCCAAGGGAAAGGGCCGGGCGGGCTCCTCCGGTCCCGCTCCCGTTGCAGCTGCTGCACCCACTTCCAGACTTGCAGCCCGACCAGGACAGAGAAAGCGACCGCCAGCACTACCTGCATGGACGGCTTGGCCACTTCTCCCTCAATCATCTTCTCCTTCTCAATGACTCCTCCAAAAGTGCAAGTTTTATTGGAAATCATTCTTTTAGAGTCCTTGTTGGTGAAGTAGCGGCAAGAATGTCCTCTATATTGATGTTCCCACGTTGAAAAATGTTTCCCCCAAATGATGCAGCCTTTTTAATATCTAACATTATATTCCTGAAAAGGTTCAGTTAGGACAGGGACAACCGCAATATTTAAACGAAGCCAATCTGTGCAGCTGGTTGATACTGAGGAGAGCATAATGTAGATCCCGGCATTAAAATCAGCGTCAATTCACCAAGTGTGCATTCTCAAGAGGTTCTCCCGTGTTGCTGTCAGATTTAACGCGTATATATAGAGAGAGACTGTCCTACCGTCGTCACATGTCAGCAGGCAAGCTCTTCTAAGGGTTTATTAAGTCATCGACGAGTGAGACCAACTCCACATTTCGCCTTGGTGGGCAAAAGGACCTGGTCCTCGTTTTCTTTTTAAAACAACCCTATCCCTTTAGCTCGCCAAAACTAACGCTTATAAAACTCTCCTTATCTCGTTGCTGGGTGTGATCTGATAAGAGAGAAGGGTGAGAGACACGCAAGGGGGCTGGCAAGATCCTTCTCTCCGGGAAAGTTGCAGGATCAGTCCGTGCAGACAGAGCACTTCCACCAATTCCCGTTGCCAAGTTTGGCCCGGTGTCACCTCCCAGTTGCGTGCTGAGCAAAGCAATGCGTGAGCCGATTGGGGGCTATTTAAATGTAATCTCAGTTACAACAATGTAATAACCTGACACCAACAGTGGATTTCTAATAGGCAAACACTAGAGGGGAGATCTGAGACCGTTTCCGACCGTAATCTCCCTGCCCTCCCTTTGCCCCCGCCTGTTTGCTTATCGCAGTGGCTTCGTCTTTATATTATTATTGTACCTGAAAGATCTGACCGCAATGTTTATCAGCGGGTTAAAAGGAAGTGGATTTAATGTTTTTATTGCAGTGTCTTAAACCTTCGCAGTTTTATTTCTCCCTTCGCTAATGTTCTGATTCAGTAATTAAAAAAAACAGAAAATGCTGGAAACACTCAGCAGGTCAGGGAGTGTCTGTGGAGAGAAAGAAACGTTTCAGGTCGACGACCTACCGCCAGAACAACAGCATTTTCTGTTCTTATTTCACATTTCCAGCTTCTGCGTTATTTTATATATTCAGTATTTGTCTTTCGTATTTCTGATTTTTTTTTTGGAATAAAATATTTTGAGATGCCGGTGAATAGAGTTGATCTGTGGAAACTGTAAGGATTGTTACTGACGGAGAACTGATGTTCCTATCCCGCCTTCTCCCCACTCAAATTACCGATGCCTGGAGTCATTCTCGCACTATTACTCTCTCGAGAGAATTAAATCCAGTTCGGTCAGCTCTGTTCGTACGAGTGATCCGTTTTCTCTTATTTAAATCACTGAGAATTGAACATCTCCTTTCACCTCGAGGTCAGTTTATGATGTGGATTTGTGACCGATTATCTCCAAACGATACCAATCATTCGATTAATCACTTTGTAACTCTCAGTTATCACAAGGCGGTGAATTTATAGTTACCTTCCATCTTTCTTTCCTTATCTTCCATGTTTAACAGTTGCAAAAAAAAGAGCTTTAGTTTATTCCTCCCTCAATGCCGCTACAGGCACGGTGTGCCAAATAACTTCCTTCTGTGCTGTGTCTTTCTATAATACTATGCTCATTTCGTCTATTTGTTACTCAGTCGTCACATCGGTGGGCTGAAGGTCTGTGATCTGAACTGCGACCAGAGTGTGCGAATCTACTGCATCCCATCGACCCCCCCCACCACCACCCCCTCTCTCCCAACTTCTCCCCCAGGGGGTAAATATCGTTCAATTCACTCGCAGCTCCGTCCCACACCACCAAACACAAGGCGCAGCGGGCTAAGGGAAATGTTTGCAGTAGACATACAGCTTCTTAAAACCGGTAAAGGATCTAGATGTACAGTAGGAAGCAACCTTGCGCAGGTAAATGCCTGGGTTTTAGTTAAAGGAAAACATATTTTAAAACATATCACTAATCGTCAAATAATAATGTTTATGCTTTTGAATGGAAAATGTGTGTGTTTGTGTATGTGTGTATGCGTGTGTATATATAGGTGCGTTTGTGTCTGTATGTATATGTATGTGTAGGTATGCATGTACGTGTGTGTGCATATGTACATGTGTGAATGTACATGATACATTCTGTACGAGTACGCAAGAACCAGGACAATTTTGTTCAAACGTGACATTTTAAGCGAGGCCAATTTCATTTCTTTCTCCCCTTCGCGCAAACTGCGGCCTCAGTTAAAGAGGGATCGCACCTTCAGGGGGTGTGTGCGGATGGAACAGAGCCCAGAGAGAAGTGTTTCAAGCTGCCGCGCTTTCTGATGCTGCAATGAACGCGCTCGGGAAGCTCAGTGTCTGTATCAGGCATGTATCGGTACAATGTTGCACCTGCAAGTATTTTATACGCCAACTCCCGTTTAATAGAATCGAGTCTATTTCATTTGCTTTCCAACACTTCATTTAATAACTTATACAAATCAAGTTCTTTCTTTACAATATAATCCTTGATTCCTTCGAGTGCCGTTGTATAATTTAGCCACCGCTCAAACACTTTCAAATGTAAATCCAACACCTTTGCTTTAAACCATTAAATTAAAATTTGAAGCGCGGTTTTAAACCATGATTTCGCACACACCACTTCTCACCCTACAAGCATTACAATCCCTCGTGAGGTACCCAGCAAGGGAGCTTTTCATTTACAGTCGGTAGCTGCAGAAACTACCACTCTCAGATTCATAGGGGAAATAAACCCGGGCCGGAGTGAGAAATCCCTAGACTTGTTACCAATTCCTTCCGAATAAACATATTCATAAATCAATGTAAAAGTGATTGAGGAAAACGCCAAACAAACATAAACATGAAAGGAAATCTTCCTAAGCGTCGGCGGTTCCCGGGAGTGTTGCAGTATTTTTGTCCACTGATTTTATTATCCATGGAATTCCGCTATTTCGCGGTCTTGCTAGATTGGCGAGAACTTCGACTATTTACTGTTAATTCAAACCTAAAGTAATTCAATTATCCACAACTAATTTTCAAGGGGAATTGTTGTATAGGATCCAGTCTAGAAGATGGGGATTTGTGCTAAACACTAATGGATTTAGATAGACCCATCGATAGATAGAGATATGAATGTTAGAAAATAGATATATAATATCGAATTGTTAAAGTAAATACTATCGAGGAAGAGTTAATTAGATATTATATAGATCTATAGATAGATAGATCGATAGATACATAGACAGCTGTGTTAGGTTCATAGATGACCAGATAATAAAACGATGCACGAAAGATAAATAGCAGATAAATATTTCGATAGAGATCTATATACAGATTTATAGGTTGGCAGATATAGAAATATTTTATATAATACATATAGACAGGTAAAGTACATATATATGTTTAATAGCATAAATACGTGATTAATGGGTATAGAAATATACGCATTTTATATATTGAATGTAAGTAATTAAAGATCATATGTACATTTATTGCATATCATAAATAGATGGACATATATATAAATACAAAAATGTTATATATGTAGGAAATTACATAAACGCATTTGATAGCACAAACACCATGGATTGACGGATATATAAGTATATCTATATAGCTAGGTAAATTACAATACACATTTAATAGATAGTATAAATAATATCGGTATATATAAAGATATATTATATAAAGATATGCAAATTACATGTACACGTTTAATAGACATCATAGAGGCTATCTGGAAGTGCCACATCTAAAATCTAAAAGAAAATAACGTGGAACTGATGCAATAACATCGTGCAATAAACACTGAGCTCACGATTGATTTGCATTCCTTTTCGTGTTTTTTTTAAACCTTAGTAAGGGATGATCCGTTGTAAAACAGCTTAATCACCTAAAGGTTAGTTGTGACATTAGCGCCGCTGTTTATACAGTTGGCTACTGACATCACCGGTAATGTTGTTTGGAAAACGTGTCAGAGATTATTTTTTAAAATAACAGTGAGTGAAGTTTACATTGATGAATGCTTTTAATAACAGACGCACAGGTGAAACCAGCGACTGTTCAAATGTATCTAGTTCACGTTTTAAAAAATAACTTTAAAAATGATTTTTAAAAAAATGTTTCTAATGGCATTGTGGCAAAACTTCACACAACCTACAAACCCCGCGGACCGTTTTAACAACAGATTCCGCAAAGAGTACGCTAGGGCTTTGCTTTGTCTGTTACTCTCGCAATATTTATGCATGAGCTGTATTTTGGTCCTCCGCTCACCGCCATAATACAGCGAAAGCTGTCATAACACTGGCCGTCCAGTGGGAAAATCTCAGCAAATATATCCAGGATTTAGATTTATCCCGGGCTGGGAAACTTCTAAAGTCTGTCCAAAAATACCCAGAAAATCGGAGATAAAATCAGACAATGCTGGAAATTGGAAGAGAAGAGTTAACATTCCCCTCGGCCAGTACTTCTCGATGCTGGTGGACCTGCTGTGTATTTTCAACATTTTAAGCTTTTATTGTAGATGTATTATTTCAGACAATTAATTGGTCTAATCCTGGAGTTATGATGAGGAAGCCAAACAGACCACGATAGGAAGGGGTGGGGGGTATGATTTTATCTCATTGGGCTGTGCTTTGTTTTTCATAAACCCAGATGTATTTGTCAGTGATCGGTGATCGCCGTCGCCACATAGCGATAGGTCTAAGGGGACAATGATGGAAAAGGCACAAGGCTGCGGATTCCTCATGCCTTTCAATCATCCCGTGACACCTTGACATGTAATACTAATAATCGATAATCAGTAATCTCCGCGCAGTTCAATCAGTCCAGAATTCCGCCTGATTGTATGTGTCGCTTTAGTGGGTATAATGTGCCTAGAAAATACTCCCCGCGCTTCGAGGTAATTGATAGTTTGTGAAGTCCTCAAGAGACATTTCTGAGAGACGCGAAAAGGCGCCAAGTAAATGCAACTCGTTTTTATAAATGCTACAGGCCACTTTTATCTAGTGTTCAGCTTAATGATAAGAAAACAAGAACTAACTGGTTCACCAATAAGCATTCGGTTTATAGGTTATCTAAATTCTCCAGTATTGATTAGGTATTTTACTAGCTCAAAACTAATGGAAAGGTGCACTTGCGAGGTTTGTTTTTCAGCAGTAATAACTATCTTGGCACGGCCCCGAGATGAGCTGTTGAATGGAGCAGAATGTGCTGGGGAAGTCAGGGTGAGTAAGCGCTGCAGGTCCAGTCTGGTCTGAAGCTCGCTTTAGGATATCCGTGTGTTAAAAGGCTGATGTATAATGTTCAGAATTAGTGCTCGTGTTTGTGTTCCCTGAGGACAAATTTTCAAAATACCTGCACAGTCGGATGACAAATGAGCATATTTTTTTTTTAAAACACTGCACCAGGCGGGAAATATTGTTTTAAAGAACATCCCCCGCCATGTTCAAGCCTTGTGTCAAGTGTTAAATTAACCTTTAATGCACTGAGGGATTCCCGAGTTAAATATGCTTTCAAAAGGTAAAGGGGCGGATGGATGGAGTATTCTACGGGTCCAGGGTATGACGTGCAACACATTCATTCTGCAAACACCAGTAAAATACTACGGATGCTGAAAATCTAAAATAAAAACAGAAAAATGCTGGGAACGCTCAGCAGGCCAGGCAGCATTAACTTTTCAGGTCCATTGCTCTTAGTCAGAATCGGAGGAACGGTAATTGACCTGAAACGTTAACTCTGTTTCTCTCTCTCTCTCTCCACAGATGCTGCCTGACCTGCTGAATGTTTCCAGCACGTTTTGCATTCATCTCTGTAGTCGCCCAAAGCAACCTTTACCCGGTCAAGGCTACAAAAAAAAATCACATTTTTGTACAAAATAGGGTCTTGATTAATTATGAAGGGTTTTGATAGAGTAGATAATGAGAAACTCCTTTCGCTGGCCATAACCAGAGGATACAAATGTAAGATAATTGGTACAAGAACGGGCGGGGTGGCGGATGAGTTTTTTTTAAACACAGATATTATGATCCGAAATTCACTGCCCAAAAGGGTAGTAGAAGCCGGTTCAATAGTAACTTTCAAAAGGGCGTTGGATATATACTTGAAAAGTGAAAAAATTGCAGAGCTATGGGGAAAGAGCGAGGTAGTGGGACTAATTCAATAGCTGTTTTAAGGATGGCTTTGAGACGGATGCTGCGAGTCATATAAAAGAATAGGGCAGGAATTGCTCGGAGCGGTGAACCAACAGTGCTCACCGCTCCATAGATTTATACTAACCCACTAACTTACCGCCGTCTTCGGGCACTTCCTCGAATAAGAAGCGGAGAAGACCCCGGCCTCATTTCAGGTAAAGCCAGGACCCATGGGAGAAGCGAGAGGGGTGATCTCTCCTCTTGACAAATCAGATTGCAGCATTTTTGACAAGCTGCGTAACTCTGCAGCCTTCCAATGTTAAAACCAGGATATGAAAGGTACAACATTAAAATCTTTGTCAAAACAGTTATAGGCAAAGAGAGGGTAAGAATTAAGAGACAGAAATGTGGAGTCTCATTAGTCCTTATTTTAATAGTTTTGGTCATTAAAAAACAAATTATTTAATTTTTTTTTAATGACCAAAGCTATTAAAATAAGGAATAATGAGACTCCAGATTTTTAAAAGGTAATTTTTAGTTGTTTGGCAGTCATTAAGACTTACCGTGCTGTTAAAATTTAGTTTAGACCTGTTATTTTTAAGTGTACCTGTTTTGTGGCATAATTAGTAACTTTCCACCTGGGCAGATAAGCAAGTTGGTATTTTTTCAATGATTTTCCTGATTGCAGCGTGTGATATATTTTAATTCGAAGCTGTCATGTCGCCGGCCGGTTCCAGATTTCCGTGTTTCATTGCACATGTGCGAACACCAGAACTTGCTCCTCCATTTCGCCACTAACAACGGTGAGTGCTATTGAGCTCACCGTTATTTTGCAACCAATTTCTGCCCCAGTGTCTTCTAACTAGGTTTAATCCTCAAGTGAAATTACAATGAAGTTGGCAGAGTCTATTCCCCTCCAGCTAAAGAATGGCTCGCCAGTGGAATCTCCTCTGCTATTGCTCCTGGTAAATTGGATGAGGCACTGCTTTATAAGCACAGGAGCATCATACTTTATGACCAATACTATATTCCGCTGCCTTGGTGCACTTGTGTTTCTGTCCTTTTTAAGGCCACAAAGTTTCATTGTTGTAAGTAGGGACATCCTGAAGTCAATTAGAAATCAATTGTTGTTGAGTGAAATTTGCAGATTGGAAGGTGCTTATAAATTCCCGACTCCCTGTCAGAAGAAACCAGTGAAGTGACTGCCTTCCTTTCTCTCTTTTTTTTAATACCTTTTGATCTTTTGAAGTATGAGGGAGTTAAAACTTTTATATCTCACCCAGGTGAGTATTACTAATATGTGAGCCTTAACAGTGAGTGACAGTTTGTTAATCTACCTGGGCGGGCGGGTTGATAGATACACCTGATTTTGTCCTCAGCTATTACCTACACACATTAAGAATCAACAGAGAGTGATCAGAAACCCCATCTGCTTTTCTCCTCCTTAACTCATGGGTGCTGAGGCCAATTGCAGCATTCCTACCATTATTTTAGCTGAGATCAGCTAATTCAGCAAAGACCAGAGATTTGAAGTGGGACCTTCCTCTTTTGTATGGTTCAGCTACTCACTTATGCATTGAGGGAACTTGGTGGGTACTTTTGGTGGAAAGTGGCCACTCCTTACATGTTCTGCACTGAAAGCTTCGCACGGCCTCTTTCCTTATAACAGTAACCCTTGCAGGGAGGAGTCTGATATGGAGTTCTGAAGGCAGGTACTTTAATTGACCAGAAGGAAACCAATGTATTCTAATGACATTAAACAGGAGGATGGTTTTGGACTGTCGGCTGGCTATACGTTAGCAATCTTTTTACCATATCCATCAAAAAAACATGCAGGGAGTGCATCACAAAGAATTGGTCAGTGCCCAATTAGACTGTAAGTAGATCAGCTGCATGGTGATCAATGGTGGTTTGCAGAACCACTCTGTGAAGATCACACTACCTGAGACCAACATATTTCTACTTCTGCTTGAATGAAACCTGTCTACTGGGCTGTATGCAGAACACATTCAACTGGGGATTACTCTACGAAGAGAAGAGACTATTAAAAAGTTAATAGTGTGGAACACATATGGGCATAAAAACTTGCACTGCAAGTGGTTACTTTCTCCTTTTAAATGTTACAATTCTTAACGTTCCAGCTATTTATTCCTCTTTGTTTTAATTCCCATGGTTCATAGCATGGGGTTGCTGGTACCCAATGTTTCAGACTAAGATTGATGTACTGTGAAACAACAAGTTCAAGTTCAGTTGCAAAAAACAATCGTTCTCCAGAATACAACCTACTGATAACATATACAGGCTCCATTTGTTATTCAAAGCTTGCATCTCTCCAGTATGACTAGTTATTGTGGCTAAACAAGCACAGCTTTCTCAGTTTCAGCAAACAGGATGATATAGTGCCATTTCCCATTTTAAAATTGCAGCATAGAATCATAGAAGGTTATGGCACAGAAAGAGGCCATTTGGCCCATCGTGTCAGTGCCAGCCAAAAAAGAGCTATCCAGCTTAATCCCACTCTCCAGCACTTGGTCCGTAGCCCTGTAAGTTACGGCACTTCAAGTGCACATCCAAGTACTTTTTAAATAAGTTGAGGGTTTCTGCTTCTACCACCCTTTCAATCAGTGAGTTCCAGACCCCCACCACCCTCTGGGTGAAAAAAAATTCTCCTCAGCTCCCCTCTAATCCTTCTACCAATTACTTCAAATCTATGCCCCCGGGTCACTGACCCCTCTGCTAAGGGAAATACAGTGGATAGGGAGGACCTATCTAGTCCCATCATAATTTTATATACCTCAATTAAATCTCCCCGCAGCCTCCTTTGTTCCAAAGAAAATAGCCCCAGCCTATCCAATCTTTTCTTGTAGCTAAAATTCTCCAGTCCTGGCAACATCCTCCATAAATCTCCTCTGTACCCTCTATAGTGCAATCATATCCTTCCTGTAATGTGGTGATCAGAACTGTGGCCTAACCAATGTTTTATACAGTTCTAGCATAATCTCCCTGCTCTTATATTCTATGCCTCAGCTAATAAAGGAAAGTATCCCGTATGCCTTTATTAACCACCTTATCTACCTGCCCTGCTACCTTCAGGAATCTCTGGACATGCACTCCAAGATCCCTTTGTTCCTCTACACATCTTAGTATCCTCCCATTTATTGTGTACTCCCTTGTCTTGTTTGCCCTCCCCAGCATTCTTAATATTAAACCATACTGGGATTTAGACTCCCAGGTTTCTGCACTGAAAAACTTTGGTAATACTAGAACTACCCATATGTAAAAGTTTAAGTATCACCTGAGGCTGACTGCATAAATTTTAACAAGAACTTCAATTCTAAAGACTTGACTGTTTCCTGGAGCTGAACTGAAATGAAAGCTTTTTAATAGAGCAGAAATGATTGAATTAAATAGCAATCAGAATCATTTAAGATATCCATTGTAACAAGTATAGAAATAGGTAACTTACCTACATGCAGTTACAAGTTGTGTAAAAGAATTCTTACAGTAAGTGCCAAGAATTCCTATTTTCCCTGAACATGGGTAAATTGACAATATATGACCAAAATTAATGGGAATGAACGAAAAGAAATTTCATTAGCAAGATCAAAAAAAATCAACTAAGCATAACACATCTGCTATATTTCTTCAAAGAAGTTCTCTCAAGAAGTTAACAAGCCACTTAACCAATACTGTATAAACCTCTATAACTTGTGTGCTACAGACATTGGGTGGGATCATAGTGGAGAATGTGGGGAAAATGTGGCCAGTGAGGTCTACCATCACTTTACCACCACGAGCAGGACTAACCTAGCTGGCTGTTGCTACTTGGCATGCTGCATGAAAATTATGATGGTGGGGGGAAGGGGCCCGGTACCCCAAAGGATTTCCCTCCTGTCTGTCCCAGTTATTGCTGCTTCCTGCAGTAAAGGCCCCCGAATTCCCCCAGTGGAAGAAGAGGACCTTGCAGCAGCCTCCTTTCCTTTTAATTCAGGACCAGCATTTACCTGCGGAAGGCCTCAATCTTGGCTGAGTCATTCGGCGGGAGTCTTGGTGCTGTCTTTGGGGTACTTCTGCCCCTTTAAGGCCCCCTGCCGCTTCTTCCAGTGATGCGGCGGCACCCCCAACGCAGCACTGCCAGGATTATACACCCTTGCACTGGTGAGCTTCCTCTTGGCAGCAGGAATCTGGTCGGGAGCCTGTCATGCATCTCTGATGATCCCTGACTGAGGAAACTGGGTAGGGGTTGGGCAGATTCAGAGGGGTGGCAGATGTCCTGCCCTGCCGGAACTCTGCACCAAAGCGTAGAATCCTGACCGTTGCCTACTAAGCACATACGGTACACATAGTTTACTCCTGTCATAGCTTCGGGATTGGGGGGGGGGAGGGTAGAGATAATGGGGGTGAAATGGACACAAAAGAAAATAGAATAGGATATAAAGCAGGCTACTGATTTGCTATCATCCATTTTGCACTGCCACCCAATACCAATATCACCCCAATGTCTATAGCGGTACATAAAAGTTGCACCCACAATGACTTCATCTGTAGGCACGGGATCAACTCTGAAAAGAATGCAGATAACATCCAGCTCTACCTCTTCATCACTTTCTTCCACCCCTTGACCACCTCTACCCTCAGGCCATCTGACATTAACTCATGGATGAGTCAACGTTTCTTCTAACTGAATATGGAGAAGATTAAAGCTGTTGTTTTTGGTCTCCACTATAAAGTCTGCTCCCTTGTCATGCACTCCATCTCCCACCCTAGCCACTCGCTCAGGTTGAACCAGATTGTGTGAAATCTTGGCCTTTTGTTCGTCCTTGAGCTGAGCTTCTAACCCCACATCCTATCCATCTTACCTCCATCTCTGCAACATTGTTTCTCCCCCACTCCTATCTCAGTTTCTCCACCACTGAAACCCTTAACCATGCTTTTGCCATTTCTAGACTCAATTTGCCCAATGTCCTCCTTGCCGATGTCCCATCCTCTACCCTTTGTGAACTCCAACTCAGCCACCTGTATTCTGTCCCACACTAAATCCTGATCACCCAACACCCTTCTCCTTGCTGACCTATAGTGGCTTCCGGTCCCCCAACACATTTAAAATTCTCATGTTTGTCTTCAAACTCCTCCATGGCCGTGCCACACCCTCCCTCTGCAACCTCCGCCAGACTTATGTCCCCTCCTGCATCCTTTTATCTAACTCTGTCCTTTTGTGCATACCCATCTCCCTTCGGTGACTGAACCTTCAGGCAACTCAACCGTACACTCTGGAACTCCCACTCTAAACCCCTCCATCTCTTCTCCTTTCTCTCCTTTGAAAACATCCTCAAACCCCAACTTTTCAACCAAGCTTCCAGTCACCATTTCTAATCTTCCCACACACTGCTCAGCATCTGTTCCCTTATCCAGTCTTATTAATTGTTCATTCCTCCTCCCCACGCCCCCACCCCATATAGCACCTTGGGATGCTTTCTATGTTAATGGCACTAATAACTACAAGTTGTTGCTCACCTCAAACCTGACACCTTTTGAAACCCAGTGAGGAGAACTGGAGGAAAATGAATGCATTCATGGCATATCAACATAGTAACTTGTCTGCTGCATCGCAGTTTCCACTGTCAAAAATCACTAGCGTGATGACATCAGGCAGACAAATACATGAATACATGTCTCTACAACAGTACTTTAGAGGCCATTTAAACATCTTTATTATTCAGTGCCACAGATTGTAAGACATGTTATCTCACTTGAACTGAACATCTGCTCTTTATGACATTAAGTTTTTCTGATGTTATTAGCTGCTTCTCCTAAACTAGTTACAATAATAAACAGCAGCAACACAACAACAACACAACAACAACATGCACACATAGAGTACTCTGGGTGTAAAAAAAAGTCTGATTTACAAGGGTGCGAGGTGAAAACAAGCAGGAAGAATTTTGGAGGGGGGGAAGATCAAAGATAATCCCTTAATCCCTTTTGGAAGGTTAAAAGGCAACAAAGAGAGATAGCAAAGCAAAATGGTTTTGGAACAGAGGTCCAGAGAACAGCTGGGTAATGGCTAAAATATCCTCTGGTAGTGGAGCAGAGGCCTAGGAAAAAATCACTAATTCAGATTGAAGAAAACAGAGGATGTGGGCTGGGAGGTGTGGCTGAAGATTTCCCATACTGACTGAGGCAAGACCATGCAGAGATTGAAAACTAGAACCTGGATCTTGAAGTTGATTTGCTGGGTCACAGGGACCCAATGGAGCTGGGCAAGGTCAGAGGTGAGGCATGTAAGTAAACTTGCGCAGGAGAGATCTGGAGTAGTTGAAGTTTGTGAGGGATGGAGGAAAGGGGCCGTTGAGGAGAGCATTTGAGAAAACCAAACCCAAGGTGATGAAAGGCATGGATGTGGGTTTCAGCAGTGATGGGTCAATGGAAGGGGTGAAGGAGCTGATGGAAGAAGGCAGTCTGAGGACAGCCTGGACATGGAGTAGTTTAAGTCTGCAAAAATCTGTGGGACGTACTATTAATAAGTTTTAAATCGTTCTATTGTAATGTATGACAACAATTAAACAAGTATTGCATTTTTATTTTTACAACTTCAGATTTGTATTGGTGGGCACAGGATAGTGGGACAAACGCAAGACAGAAGCTCGATAATTTTCATTGCATGTACTATGATGGTTGTTGAGGGGCAAATTATCTTTTGTTCCCTTTCCAGCCTCAGAAGAGCACCCAGTGTTCCTAATTTGCATATTCTTATGGGCAGTTTTGTGTTGTAGGTCCAGGAATTAGAATCTCACTCACTCACTCTCTCTCACTCACACACACACACACACTCCCCAGTTCATTTACAGTAGGACTCATTCAGCCTACAGCAGAAACCTTTCCATTACATCAGTCTGGACCGGATACACAGCCAGATCACAGGGTGAAAGGGCAGAGTGCTAATCCACTGCATCACTCAGTCCCCATGTTTGAGCAGTCTATTCAAAGTTGGAAATTAGATGCCAGTCTTGACTCCATTTCCTAGTGCTTCATTTGTTACCTCTGAGTGAAATATTGTGGATTCAAGTCCCACTGTAGGACTTCAGCACATTATCTAGGCTGGTACTTCAGAGGTTGCATTGTTGGAGTTGCACGTTTTTAATGTTAACCTAAGATAGAATTCTATCCAAAATCTGTTCACTGTTGGATTTTTGTGTGGCCGTTTTTAGTCAGTTAAATATGTGGTGATTGTCCGTGCGCTGGGTGTTCTTGATGTTTTATGATGTCCTCATAAAAACATTGACCATTGTGAAATCACTGCCGTAGTTTAATCTCT
Organism: Heptranchias perlo; assembly: GCF_035084215.1. Taxonomy (NCBI): domain Eukaryota; kingdom Metazoa; phylum Chordata; class Chondrichthyes; order Hexanchiformes; family Hexanchidae; genus Heptranchias; species Heptranchias perlo. Next base: position 119,176,139 of record NC_090329.1, on the reverse strand, counting down.
GGTTTCAGGTGGCGAATAAAGTACTGTAATCTCACTGTCTCGATCTATGGCGATATCTAAAGTGGCCCTCATAAAGATTTCCAGCTATCCTCCTTCAGTTCTGTTGAGCGTTGAAGCACAGAGCGGATCGCAAAGAGAGTGGATTGTGAACTGAGTAGGAACGTGAGAATTTGGTGAGAGTGGGACTCTGTTAAAGTAGTGGGTGAATTGAAATTGAAAAGTAGAACTTTAAAAGAAACAGCAAGTTAGTTAACGGTTAACAGAACCTGCATGTCAGTGGCCGTTAACAGTCAACAGTATATCAGCTGTAAGTGATTGCCTGAATAGAGGACAATTACTGTGAGCAGGAAGCTGATTGAGCAGTTGTAACTGGTGTTCTCAAACGGTGTATAAATAGAAGGTTATCTGCTAAAGCATAGTGTGGATTGTGAATGGGAATTAAGTGAGGTGGAGGTTAAAAAAAAAACACCAAAACAGACTAAAAAGTAATTATTTATAAATAAATAAATAGATTATTTAGTTGAGAGAAGCAGTGCTAAGCACCAGGGAGGAGCTCCATTCACTAACAGAGAGTAATACAATAATACAACAGTGATGTTACAGGGAGAAGGAGCTCTGAGAGACCTGGAAGAAAAGGGTAGGTAAACAGTAAGTAAATTAATAATAATAATAGAGTATCTAAAAGGAGTTTAGAAAAAAAAGTTTCTAAATATAATGGACAGGCTGCTGAGACCCATTGCCTGCAATTCCTGTGCTATGTGGGAACTTCAGGACACTTCATGTGTCCTGGAGGGCCACATGTGCAGGAAATGCCTCCAGTTGCTCGAATTCAAGCTGAGGGTTTTTGAGCTTGATGGGCTGGAATCGTATGTTCCAGGAGGTGGTCACCCTGCAGCCACAGAGAGTTCAGGATAGCAAGTGGGTGGCCATCTGAAAGAATAGGAAGAGGTAGGCAGTGCAGGAATCTTCTGGGTGTGTGGCACTCTCAATCCAGTACTCAGTATTGAATACCAGTGAGGGTATCGACACCTTGAAGGAGTGCAGTCCTGAGCATGGCACCATGGGGCAAAGGACTGCACAAGTGGGCACAGTGAAGTGTAGAAATGCAGTAGTCATAGAGGATTTGATAGTCAGGGAGACAGACAGGCGTTTCTGTGACTGCCGAAGTGAGTCTCGCATGGTGTGTTTCCTCCCTGGTGCCAGGGTAAAGGACATCACAGAAAGGGCGCAGAACATTCTGCGGGGGGAAGGGAAACAGCCAGAAGTCATGGTCCTCGTGGGTACCAATGACATAGGAAAGAAAAGGGATGAGGTCCTGCGGTCAGAGTTTCAGGAGCTGGGGAGGAAGTTAAAAAGCAGGATCTAAAAAAGTAGTAATCTCTGGATTACTCCCAGTGCCATGAGCTAGTGAGTACAGAGATAGGAAGATAAGGCAGGTTAATGTGTGACTAGAGACAGGGAGGGTTTCAGTTTTTTTGGGGGCATTGGGACCAGTTCTGGGGCAGGAGGGATCTGTTCAAGACGGACAGGTTGCACCTCAACAGAGCTGGGACCAATGTCCTCACGGGGAGGTTCACTAGTGCTGTGGGGGAGGGTTTAAACTAATGTGGCAGGGGGATGGGCATTAGGATGGGCCATTAGAAAGGAGAAACAAGGTGCACAAAGGATTGGGAGAGACAGATAGCTCTAAAGTAAGAAATAGTACAATATTAGGTGGGATCAGATTGAGAGAATACAAGAAGGTCTAAGATAGGTTGAGAGTGCATGTGTGTAAACGCACGAAGTGTGGTAAATAAAGTTGGTGAGCTGCAGGCACAAATAGCCACGTGGGAATACGGGTGTTGTACGAGACCTGGCTCAAGAAAGGGCAGGATTGGGTCCCCAATATTCCCAGATACAAGGTGTTCAGGAAAGATAGGGAGGGGGCAGTATTAATTAAGGAGAATATTACAGTGCAAGAGAGCGAATGTTCTGGAGGGGTCAAGGACAGAATCTATTTGGTTAGAGTTGAGGAACAATAGAGGTGCCATTACACTACTGGGGGTATTCTATAGGCCACCAACTAGTGGGAAGGATATAGAGGAGCAAATTTGCAGGGAAATTAGAGGTGAAATTAGAAATGTTAACTCTGTTTTTCTTACCACGGATGCTGCCTGACCACCTGAGAGTTTCCAGCATTTCCTGTTTTTATTCCCGGTATCTCCTGGCTATTTGCTCTAGCACTATGACTGCTAATTTTGGATGGAGTTCTTTTAACCATTTGTCATTACTTCGATCTGGAACTTGACTCCAGTTGCTGTTCACAGGGGACTTATTGCACGTCAGCTATTCGAGTTTGCTTGGTTGGGGAGAGGGGAATCGTTAGATTTTTAGATACCGAGTCCTCTTGTATGGACGTGGTAGAAAAACCTTTAAAATAAACTGAAGTCATGAAAATACTACACATTGCAACGGAAACACTGGCGATCTTATCTCCAGTCATGTTACCCAGTATTCGCACGAAGAGTGACATTTCAATTGGCCAAAGGGGTTTTCCTAAAATAAACTTTATTTTGAGCTTAAGGTGTAAATGCCAAGCCTTGCGTCATGGGAACGTTGCAATTCATGGATGTGTCGGCATTTTATTCAGAGAAAGAAATTCTGGTTTTCTCAGGCGAGCTGTTAATTGCACGCCTTGGATTTGAACTCGTACAGCAGAAGAAACCCGGATATACCTGTTATTTCTCACCAACCTGAACATTTAGTTTATGCAAAGCTTGAGATTCACGGGCAACACTCGCACGCGATTACTCTGCATTTTGGCTTCGGAGCAAACCCAGCGGAAGACTTCAAGGAAGTAGATATGAGATTTTCTGTATCGTTCCTTTTGCAAAACATAACCAAAAAAAAAATCACGGGCGATGTGATTTTAGATAAATCCCATTTAATACAAGGTGGCTGCAGGTCTGAGTGAAACGCACACTTCGCCCAGTCAGTCTCAGTCGCTGTAAAACATTAACACACACACACACAGTCACTTACACGCACTCTCTCTCACACTGTGATACACTGTCATTCGTACTCACCACTGTGTCTCTCACACTCACACACACACACGCATCCACATGCAGAACAAAACATAAAATGCTTAGCAAACCTCCTGCAGCGAAAACACAATATTATAGAATTAATCTGAGTGATAAAATAAAAGAGCCAGGTCACCATAATCCTCGATTTTACACTGGAAAGTATACACACAATACTTTTGCACTGTTGATCAGAAGTAAATTACTTGTAGATACCAGTTACATATTTGCACGAGGGGAACAGATCAAGTCAATGAGGTTTTTTTGTTCATTCATGGGACGTGGGCGTCGCTGGCGAGGCCAGCATTTATTACCCATCCCTAATTGCCCTTGAGAAGGTGGTGGTGAGCCGCCTTCTTGAACCGCTGCAGTCCATGTGGTGAAGGTTCTACCACAGTGCTGTTAGGAAGGAGTTCCAGGATTTTGACTCAGCGACAATGAAGGAATGGCGATATATTTCTAAGTTGGGATGGTGTGTGACTTGGAGGGGAACATGCAGGCGGTGTTGTTCCCATGTGCCTGCTGCCCTTGACCATCTAGGTGGTAGAGGTCGTGGGTTTGGGAGGTGCTGTCGAAGAAGCCTTGGCCAGTTGCTGCAGTGCATCCTGTGGATGGTACACACTGCAGCCACAGTGCGCCGGTGGTGAAGGGAGTGAATGTTTAGGGTGGTGGATGGGGTGCCAATCAAGCGGGCTACTTTGTCTTGGATGGTGTCGAGCTTCTTGAGTGTTGTTGGAGCTGCACTCATCCAGGCAAGTGGAGAGTATTCCATCACACTCCTGACTTGTGCCTTGTAGATGGTGGGAAAGCTTTGGGGAGTCAGGAGGTGAGTCACTCACGGCAGAATACCCAGCCTCTGACCTGCTCTTGTACCCACAGTATTTATGTGGCTGGTCCAGTTAAGTTTCTGGTCAATGGTGACCCCAGGATGTTGATGGTGGGGGATTCAGCGATGGTAATGCTGTTGAATGTCAAGGGGAGATGGTTAGACTCTTTCTTGTTATATGAGTTTAAGCACCTTGGGACCTTTTTCTACATTAAAAGCATTCTATAAATGTGAGTTTCCCTCAGACATGGCTCAGTTTCCATGGGATTGTACCAGAGGAGTGTGCCATGGTTCCCAGGCAGTGCCCATGACATCATGCCGGGGGACTGTGAACATCGTCTGCAACCAGAGATGTGACACACGGCTGGAGTGCAAACCAAGCTCGCCGCGTAACTCACCCTAAAAGTCTTATTCGGATTTGAAGAGAATAAACAAATGTACAAATAAAAATAAAACGTAAAAATAAGTAGCAAGCCTGAGGATTGGGAGCAGTTTAGAATTGCCAAAAAAGGACCAAGAGATTGATTAAGAGGGGAAATATAGAGTATGAGAGTAAACTTGCAAGGAACATAAAAGTGGACTGTAAAAGCTTCTACAAGTATGTAAAAAGGAAAAGATTAGTGAAGACAAATGTAGGTCCCTTACAGTCAGAAAGGGGAGAATTTATAATGGGGAACAAGGAAATGGCAGAGCACTTAAACAAATATTTGGTTCTGTCTTCATGGAAGAGGAGACAAATAACTTCCCAGAAATGCTAGGGAACCAAGGGACTAGTGAGAAGGAGGAATTAAAGGAAATTAGTATTAGTAAAAAAAATAGTGCTGGAGAAATTAATGGGATTGAAAGCCAATAAATCCCCAGGGACTGATAATCTGCATCCCAGAGTACTAGAAGAGGTAGCCATGGAAATAGTGGATGCATTGGTTGTCATCTTCCACATTTCTACAGATTATGGAACAGTTCCTGCAGATTGGAGGGTGGCAAATGTAATCCCACTATTTTTTTTTAAAAAGGAGGGAGAGAGAAATCTGGGAACTACAGCTCCAACAACACTCAAGAAGCTCGACACCATCCAAGATAAAGCAGCCCGCTTGATTGGCACCCCATCCACCACCCTAAACATTCACTCCCTTCACCACCGGCGCACTGTGGCTGCAGTGTGCACCATCCACAGGATGCACTGCAGCAACTCGCCAAGGCTTCTTCGACAGCACCTCCCAAACCCGCGACCTCTACCACCTAGAAGGACAAGGGCAGCAGGCGCATGGGAACAACACCACCTGCACGTTCCCCTCCAAGTCACACACCATCCCGACTTGGAAATATATCGCCGTTCCTTCATTGTTGCTGGGTCAAAATCCTGGAACTCCCTTCCTAACAGCACTGTGGGAGAACCGTCACCACACAGACTGCAGCGGTTCAAGAAGGCGGCTCACCACCACCTTCTCGAGGGCAATTAGGGATGGGCAATAAATGCCGGCCTTGCCAGCGACGCCCACATCCCGTGAACGAATAAAAAAAAATTTTTTTTAAATGCTCTTCTACACTCCTCATTGAACCAGGGTTGATCCCCTGGCTTGTTGGTGGTGGTAGAGTGAGGAATATGCTGGGCCATGAGGTTACAGATTGTGCTGGAATTCAAGGATGTCTTACTGCAGTTATACAGGGCCTTGGTGAGACCACACCTGGAGTATTGTGTGCAGTTCTGGTCTCCTTACCTAAGAAAGGATATACTTGCCATAGAGGGAGTGCAGCGAAGGTTCACCGGACTGATTCCTGGGACAGCAGGACTGTCGTATGAGGAGAGATTGGATTGACTCGGCCTGTATTCACTCGAGTTTCGAAGAACGAGAGGGGATCTCATTGAAACATACAAAATTCTGACAGGGCTAGACAGACTGGATGCAGGGAGCATGTTTCCCCTGGCTGGGGGGGGGGGGTCCAGAATGAGGGGTCATAGTCTCAGCGTAAGGGGTAATGCATTTAGGACTGAGATGAGGAAAAATTTCTTCACTCAGGGGGTGGTGAACCTGTGGAAATCTCTACCACAGAAGGCTGTGGAGGCCAAGTCACTGAATATACTTAAGAAGGAGCTAGATAGATTTCTAGACACAAAAGGCATCAAGGGGTATGGGGAGATAGCGGGAATATAGTATTGTGGTAGAGGATCAGCCATGATCGTATTGAATGGCGGAGCAGGCTTGAAGGGCCGAATGGCCTACTCCTGCTCCTATTTACCATGTTTCTGAATGCAAACACGGAGGCTGCAGATATCGAAACCTCAGGTCCCTACGATTCACCCTAAGTTCTTGTGTTGGCCATTGGATTACCTCGAGGAAAGGAAGCTCGGCTGCTTTAGTGCAAGGTTTTCAAGTGTTTGCTTTTTAACTACAATTTCATTTGATTCATGAAAAATGTACATGGTGAAATAACATCAGTCAGCTGCTTCCCATGGAGCTAATGCAAGGCCTATTTCACACCACAGTCCCACCTTTCACCGAGTGACTTGCTAAAAGCTTGATGCATGACTAGCAAAACTGAACTGATTCTAGTTAAAATTATCTTTGTTTTTATTTCTCGTCTTATATGTGTAACCTTTATTTGTGTATTATTTTCTTGCCCCTCTCTTCCTTCAACCCAAATCTGTTTTATTCACTAGCACATTTCTTCTGGTGACTGAAATTATATACTGTGCAGTAACTTCATGGGATTTGTTAAGATAACCATCCATAAACGGTGTGCATAGTTAAGACGCACCTCATTTGTACTTATTATTGGATGAAAAACATGCCCATCTTAATGGTGTAGTTCTACTGCTAACTTTGAACAGCTAACGCCCACGCCTTTGGACCTTGGATTGTAACGTGGTAAAGTAGACATAATAACTCTTTTGCCAGTAAAGCAACACAAGACCCTGTCTGGAACTCTACTGCTGGTTGTGACTATGCATCTGTATTCCTACTTTCTGTTTTAAACAGGGCTACGGGGAGAAAGCGGGGGAATGGGACTAACTGGATTGCTCTTACAAAGAGCCGGCACAGGCTCGATGGGCCAAATGGCCTCCTTCTGTGCTGTAACCATTCTATGATTCTAAGTTTCTATCACCAATCCAAGTTTGAACCTTTGCACTCTGCCTTGGATGAGACTTTAAACCGAGGCCCTGTCTGCTCTCTCAGGTGGATGTAGAAGATACCATAGCGCTATTCAAAGAAGAGCTGGGGCGTTTTCCCCACTGTAATGGCCAATATTTATCCTTCAACCAACATCACAATAACAGATCATCTGGTCATTATCACATTGCTGTTTGTGGGATCTTGCTGTGTGCAAATTGGCTGCTGCATTTTCTACATTACAATAGTGATTACACTTCAAAAGTACTTCATTGGCTGTAAAGCGTTTTGGGACGTCCTGCGGTCATGAAAGGTGCTATATAAATGCAAGTCTTTTTACTCCAACTCCCTATTGAATTATTCAACATATTATGTGCTCAAAGCTATTGGCATCAAGGTTACAACTCTAAGCAGGAAAGACATTTTGTCTTAATTCCCTTTAATTCAAGGTGGCTCCCCTCTTGACCCTTCAAAGCCTCTCTACCACCGACAAAGCTCAAGTTAGGAGTGTTTTGGAATGCTCACCACTTGCTGGAATAAGTGCGCCAACAACATTCAAGAAACTCAACACCATTCAGGACATAGCAGTTTGCTTGATTGGTGCCCTGACAGTGAGCTCAATATCCACCTCTTCCACCATTGGTGCACTACCAGCTGCAGTATGTATTATCGACAGGATTCACTAGCAATGCACCAAGTTTACTTTGACAGCATCTCCAAGTCTCACAATCTCCAACACCAAAAAGGACAAGAACAGCAGTATTGTGGGAACACCATCACCTCCAAGTTCCCCTCCAAGCCACACACCATCCTGACTTGCACAGTTATCACCTTACCTTCGTCATTACTGGGTCAATATCCTGGGATTCCCTACATAACAGTGGGATGAGTATGATGGTGGGATCACTATCAGCACAAGGACTGCAGCAGTTCAAGGAGACGCTCCATCACCACCTTTTCATGGCAACTAGGGATAGGCAATAAATGCAGCCTTGCCAGCGTCGCCCACATCCCAAGAACAAATTTTAAAAATATATAGTCATGCCCTTAATCATTTTGTATTTCCCACAAGGATTACCAAAAACGCAGGTCTGGCAATCTTCCATTATGTAGCCAAAGACTGTGGCGTGCTATGTGACCACAGAGGGCATCACAGCAGAATCAAGCCTATGTTTACCTGACACACATACCTTTTGAGCAAGAAACCCAGGCTAACATTCAGGAGCAGGAACCCTAGCTGATATTTCATCTACCTAGCTCAGAGTCACTGGGCTATACTTTAACTGTAATTCTCTGTTCAACACTTGGGCCTAAATCAATAGCAACCACCTGTCACTCCATCACCTGCTTCAATACTTCATTTGTTTTGCTTCCAGCTTGCCCTTGAAAACTTTTTCCTGCGGAATTCTCTCCAATTTAGTATGTTTTCACAATGAATCGTCCTTTGTTCCTGTAGCATGATAAAATTTACCTTTTTGTAATTTAAAATATTTCTCAGCATTACTAGAGTACTAAATGTATGTGTGCTGTGATCACTCTCACCCTCGTGTTCTCCCGTGCCCCTCCAAATGCTAATTATTAGATCCAGTCAGTCAACCCCTTCGTTCAATGTTTAACATGGAATCATAGAATAATTTGGCCATTCGGCCCATTGTGCCTGTGCTGGATTTTTGAAAGAACTATCCAATTAGGCCCACTCCCCTGCTCTTTCCCCATCGCCCTGTAAATTTTTCCCCTTCAAGCATTTATCCAATATCCTTTTGAAAGTTATTTTACATTGTATTAAAAAAGCAACATATGCCAGCTACCTACCCCTCCCTTTTCACAGCCATACCAGTTCTGTCCATTTTAATTTAAGATTATTAAGATACCCATTTACTCTCTCCAAAGCCCACAAATCCTAATGTATTTTATGTTTCTTCACAAATGCATCTTAGAAAGTGTTGGAATTAGTGCAGATGTCAGGCATTGCATGGTCATTTTCCTATGCTTAGTGTGGAAAATATTACAACACAAAAAGACAGTCAGCCTTTCAACATGTTCATCATTTATACTGTCAGTGATCGTACAATGCATAAACTGCTCCCACATTTACATATATGAGTCAGTAACTAGGGGGTGTAAATTTAAGATCAGCAACAAAGGGAGAGGTCAGGAGAAATGTTTTACAGAGAGGGTTGTTAGGACCTTGAATGCCCCATCAGAAACAGTGGTGGAAGCAGAATCCATAATAGCTTTTAAAAGGGAAGTGAATAAATATTTGAAAAAAAAAATAAAGGGCATGGAGAAAAGGTAGGGGAATGGGACTAAGTGGATAGAGTTGTCACAGACACGATGGGCTGAAGGGCCTCCTTCTATGCTGTAAAATTCAATGATTCCATGTGAATAATGAGCTACAGTATGAACATTATATTCTGGAGAACTACTTCAAAATCAATGGCAATTCATACTCTTCAATGAAACATATTACTTATAGTAAATTAGAATTTTAAAAATTCTTTTCCTAATATTTTTGCCCTGTATTCCTGAAGGTCCCCACACATGATGGGGTGTGGTGTGATGGGCAGAAGCAGCCTCCATATGAGAGATTTTAACTCCCGGCACAGAACTGGTAGGCAGCGGGTGGAATGTTCGCTTGTTCCTGTGCCATTTCGATGGGCCGAGCCTCGTCGCCATGCTACCGGTGAGCTGCATGCCCTGATTGGTTGTCCTGCTGTTTCCGGGTCTGTGCAACATTTGGCGGCCTGGATGCCGAGCAGGTAAGTCGGTTGGGGGGGGGGGGGGGGGATCTAATCGCAGAGAGGGTGGGGGGAGCCTCGAGCGGCACTGGCACCCAATCTTCTTGCGGAGCCCGGAGAAGTACTCACGCTCCTTCTGGCCCCACAAGAATAATTTGGTACTTATCTTTTCTGCTTCACCACCTGGTACGACTGGGTGAAGCATGCATGGTGCATGTTCCGCCCAATCGTCCCTCGTAATTGCATCGGCGTTCTATGTACATCGTAAGAAAGACTTGCATTTATATCGCGTCTTTCACAACCTCAGGACGCCCCAAAGCACCTTTCAGCCAATGAAGTACTTTTTTGAAGTGTAGTCACTGCTGTAATGTAGGAAAGACGACAGTCATTTTGCACACAGCCAGGTCCCACAAATAGTAATGAGATAATGACCAGATAATCTGTTTGTGATGTTGGCTGAGGGATAAATATTGGCCAAGACACCGGTGAGAACTCCTCTGCTCTTCTTCAAATAGTTTCACGGGATCTCTTACATCCACCTGAGACTAATTGATAGAGATTGATTGCTATGATTTGTCAATAACTCCATTATCGTTGTATCATGCATCTACCAGGATAGTAGAAGGTGAATTAGATGGACCTTGGTCTTTTGTCATCTAGCAATTCCTATGTGAGTGATGCTGGCAAAACTAGATTTCCATTGTTTAAAAAGGGAGAAAGAGATAGACTGAGTAATTACAGGCCAGTCAGTCTAACCTCGGTGGTGAGCAAATTATTGGAATCGATTCTGAGGGACAGCATAAATCGTCATTTAGAAAGGCATGGAGTAATCAAGGACCATCAGCATGGATTTGTTAAGGGAAGGTCATGTCTGACTAATTTGATTGAATTTTTTGGGAAGGTAGCAAGGATGATCGATGAGGGTAACACATTTGATGTAGTGTACAAGAGTTTTAGCAAGGCTTTTGACAAGGTCCCACATGGCAGACTGGTCAAAAAAGTAAAAGCCTATGGGATCCAAGGCAGAGTGGCTAGTTGGATCCAAAATTGGCTCAGTGACAGGAGGCAAAGGGTAATGGTTGATGGGTATTTTTGTGACTGGAAGGCTGTTTCCAGTGGGGTTCTGCAAGGCTCAGTACGACGTCCCTTGCTTTTTGTGGTATATATTAATGATTTTGACTTGAACGTGGGGGGCTAGATCAAGAAGTTTGCAGATGATCGAGAGAAGTGTGAGGTAATGCATTTGGGGAGGGCAAACAAGGCAAGGGAGTATACGATAAATGGAAGGATACTGAGAGGCGTAGAGGAATAAAGGGACCTTGGAGTGCTTGTCCACAGATCCCTGAAGGGAGCAGGACAGGTAGAAAAGGTGGCTAAAAAGGCATACGGGATACTTTCGCTTCATAGGCGAGGCTATAAGAGCAGGGAGGTTATGCTCGAACAGTATAAAACACTAGTTAGGCCACAGCTTGAGTACGGCATACAGTTCTGGTCACCACATTACAGGAAAGATGTGATTGCACTAGAGAGGGTACAGAGGAGAATTAGGAGGATGTTGCCAGGGCTGGATAATTTTGGCTGAGAAAAGATTGGATAGGGTGGGGTTGCTTACTTTTTTTATTATTCGTTCATGGGATGTGGGCATCGCAGGCGTGGCCAGCATTTATTGCCCATCCTTAATTGCCCTGGAGAAGGTGGTGGTGAGCCGCCTTCTTGAACCGCTGCAGTCCGTATGGTGAAGGTTCTCCCACAGTGCTGTTAGGAAGGGAGTTCCAGGATTTTGACCCAGCGACAATGAAGGAACGGCGATATATTTCCAAGTCGGAATAGTGTGTGACTTGGAGGGGAACGTGCAGGTGGTGTTGTTCCCATGTACCTGCTGCTATTGTCCTTCTAGGTGGTAGAGGTCGTGGGTTTGGGAGGAGCTGTCGAAGAAGCCTTGGCGAGTTGCTGCAGTGCATCCTGTGGATGGTACACACTGCAGCCACGGTGCGCCGGTGGTGAAGGGAGTGAATGTTTAGGGTGGTGGATGGGGTGCCAATCAAGCGGGCTACTTTGTCCTGGATGGTGTCAAGCTTCTTGAGTGTTGTTGGAGCTGTACTCATCCAGGCAAGTGGAGAGTAACCCATCACACTCCTGACTTGTGCCTTGTAGATGGTGGAAAGGCTTTGGGGAGTCAGGAGGTGAGTCACTCACCGCAGAATACCTAGCCTCTGACCTGATCTTGTAGCCACAGTATTTATATGGCTAGTCCAGTTAAGTTTCTGGTCAATGGTGACCCCCAGGATGTTGTTGGTGGGGGATTTGGCGATGGTAATGCCGTTGAATGTCAAGGGGAGGTGGTTAGACTCTCTCTTGTTGGAGGTGGTCATTGCCTGGCACTTGTCTGGCACGAATGTTACTTGCCACTTATCAGCCCAAGTCTGGATGTTGTCCAGGTCTTGCTGCATGCGGGCACAGACTGCTTCATTATCTGAGGGGTTGCAAATGGAACCGAACACTGTGCAATCATCAGCAAACATCCCCATTTCTGACCTTATGACGGAGGGAAGGTCATTGATGAAGCAGCTGAAGATGGTTGGGCCTTGGACACTGCCTTGAGGAACTCCTGCAGCAATGCCCTGGGGCTGAGATGATTGGCCTCCAACAATCACTACCATCTTCCTTTGTGCTAGGTATGACTCCAGCCACTGGAGAGTTTTCCCCCTGTTTCCCATTGACTTCAATTTTACTAGGGCTCCTTGGTGCCACACTCGGTCAAATGCTGCCTAGAATATAAGAGCAAGGAGGTTATGATGGAGCTGTATAAAACACTGGTTAGGCCACAGCTGGAGTACTGTGTGCAGTTCTGGTCGCCACACTACAGGAAGGATGTGATCGCTTTGGAGAGGGTGCAGAGGAGATTCACCAGGATGTTACCAGGGCTGGAGCGCTTCAGCTATGAAGAGAGACTGGGAAGATTGGGTTTGTTTTCCTTGGAGCAGAGGAGGCTGAGGGGGGACATGATTGAGGTGTACAAAATTATGAGCGGCACAGATAGGATGGATACTAAGGAGCTTTTTCCCTTCGTTGAGGGTTCTATAACAAGGGGACATAGATTCAAGGTAAAAGGCGGGAGGTTTAGAGGGGATTTGAGAGAGAACTTTTTCACCCAGAGGGTGGTTGGAGTCTGGAACTCACTGTCTGAAAGGGTTGTGGAGGCAGGAACCCTCACAACATTCAAGAAGCATTTGGGTGAGCACTTGAAATGCCATAGCATACAAGGCTACGGACCAAATGCTGGAATATGGGATTAGAGTAGACAGGGCTGATGGCCGGCGCGGACACGATGGGCCGAAGGGCCTCTATCCGTGCTGTATAACTCTATGACTCTATGACTCTATGATGTCAAGGGCAGTCACTCGCACCTCAGCTCTGGAATTCAGCTCTTTTGTCCATACTTGGACCAAGGCTGTAATGAGGTCTGGAGCCGACTGGTCCTGGCGGAACCCAAACTGAGCATCGGTGAGCAGGTTGTCAGTGAGTAAGTGCTGCTTGATAGCACTGTCGACGACACCTTCCATCACTTTGCTGATGGTTGAGAGTAGACTGATGGGGCGGTAATTGGCCGGATTGGATTTGTCTTGCTTTTTATGGACAGGACATACCTGGGCAATTTTCCACATTGTCGGGTGGAAGCCAGTGCTGCAGCTGTACTGGAACAGCTTGGCGAGAGGCATAGCTAGTTCTGGAGCACAAGTCTTCAGCACTACAGCTGGGAGGTTGGGGGGCCCATGGCCTTTCCTGTATCCAGTGCACTCAGCCGTTTCTTGATATCACGTGGAGAGAATCGAAGCAGTTGAAGACTGGCCTCTGTGACGGTGGGGATATTGGGAGGAGGCCGAGATGGATCATCCACTCGGCACTTCTGGCTGAAGATGGTTGCAAATGCTTCAGCCTTGTCTTTTGCACTCACGTGCTGGACTCTGCCATCATTGAGGATGGAGATGTTCACAGAGCCTCCTCCTCCCATTAGTTGTTTAATTGTCCACCACCATTCACGACTGGATGTGGCAGGACTGCAGAGCTTTGATTTGATCCGTTGGTTGTGGGATCGCTTAGCTCTGTCTATAGCATGTTGTTTTTGCTGTTTAGTATGCATGTAGTCCTGAGTTGTAGCTTCACCAGGCTGGCACCTCATTTTTAGGTACGCTTGGTGCTGCTCCTGGCATGCTCTTCTACACTCCTCATTGAACCAGGGTTGATCCCCTGTCTTGTTGGTAATGGTAGAGTGAGGAATATGCCGGGCCATGAGGTTACAGATTGTGCTGGAATACAATTCTGCTGCTGCTGATGGCCCACAGCGCCTCATGGATGCCCAGTTTTGAGCTGCCAGATCTGTTCTGAATCAATCCCATTTATCCCATATGGAACAATGGAGGCTGTGGGGAGATTTAATCGAGGTATATAAAATTATGACGGGTCTGGATAGGTCCTCCCTATCCATTCTATTTCCCTTAGCAGAGGGGTCAGTAACCAGGGGGCATAGATTTAAAGTAATTGGTAGAAGGATTAGAGGGGAGCAGAGGAGAATTCTTTTCACCCAGAGGGTGATGGGGGTCTGGAACTCACTGCCTGAAAGTGTGGTAGAGGCAGAAACCCTCAACTCATTTAAAAAATACTTGGATGAGCACTTGAAGTGTTGTAACCTACAGGGCTACGGACCAAGTGCTGGAAAGTGGGATTAAGCTGGATAGTTCTTTTTCAGCCGGCATGGGCACGATGAGCCGAATAGCCTCCTTCTGTGCTGTAACTTTCTCTGATTGTATGATTTATTGCCCATTCCTTTTTGTTTTGAGAAGGGGATGTTGGGCCTTCTTTCTGAGCAATAACTGATTGTATAATTAAAAGGCTTGCCAGGCCACTTCAGGGAGCATTATGAGTCAATCGCATTACAGTGCACTAGAGTCACTTGAAGGCCAGACTTCCCTGAAGGTCCTCAGTGAACCAATTGGTATTGCCAGGCAATGACCATCTCCAACAAGAGAGAGTCTAACCACCTCCCCTTGACATTCAACGGCATTACCATCGCAGAATCCCCCGCCATCAACATCCTGGGGGTCACCATTGACCAGAAACTTAACTGGACCAGCGACATAAATACTGTGGCTGCAAGAGCAGGTCAGAGGCTGGGTATTCTGCGGCGAGTGACTCACCTCCTGACTCCCCAAAGCCTTTCTACCATCTACAAGGCACAAGTCAGGAGTGTGATGGAATACTCTCCACTTGCCTGGATGAGTGCAGCTCCAACAACACTCAAGAAGCTCGACACCGTCCAGGACAAAGCAGCCCGCTTGCTTGGCACCCCATCCACCACCCTAAACATTCACTCCCTTCACCACCGGCGTAACGTGGCTGCAGTGTGTACCATCTACAAGATGCACTGCAGCAACTCGCCAAGGCTTCTTCGACAGCACCTCCCAAACCCGTGACCTCTACCACCTAGAAGGACAAGGGCAGCAGGCACATGGGAACAACACCACCTGCACGTTCCCCTCCAAGTCACACACCATCCCAACTTGGAAATATATCGCCGTTCCTTCATCATCACTGGGTCAAAATCCTGGAACTCCCTTCCTAACAGCACTGTGGGAGAACTGTCACCACACGGACTGCAGCGATTCAAGTAGGCGGTTCACCACCACCTTCTCAAGGGCAATTAGGGATGGGCAATAAATGCCGGCCTCACCAGTGACGCCCACATTTCATGAATGAATTTTTTAAAAAATTAAAATTTTTGTGACTATTTGGTTGTCATTTTCTATTTTTTGGTGCTCGCCCACAAATGACCAGATTTATTGAATTCAAAGTAATTCATGGCAAAATGCACAATCACCAGTTTGCAGTTGGCGGCACCATGACACACTTTGTTTCTACCTCAACGACTGCACTTCTCAAGCTCAGTGCGTTGTGATCAGATGTTTAGATTTGTTTTCCCCACTCCCATTTTCAAAGGGGCCCAGGCTGCGATACATTTGACAAAAGTTATTTCCGGAGGCTATCTTTTTTTTTACGTTCTTCAACAACTGTAATTGATCCAGTTTTAAAGGTTCGTTCTTCAAAAAAAAATGGGATATTTTAATTAAATTAACAGGTGGAGACTTTTTAAAAAAATAATGTCTGCAGGGTTTCTTTTTTGTGTCTCATCAGTAAAGGGTGTTGCAACAAGTGATTTGAATTTGAGAGATGGCTTCTTCAGATAGGGACGTTTGAAGTTATGTGGGCCCCCCACGTATTCGTTGCTGCATTGGAAGGGACGATGTCTGTGCCAAAATGTTCAGCATGCCCTCGAACACCTCACACAAAGCAATGAAGGTGGTTGAAGTCAATGAGTTTTGTTTTAGCTTGTCTTTTTCATTCCTTCCCCCATCACCCCCACTCATACGTTTGGCCATTTTTTCTCAATATCTTACTGGTGCAAGCCTTGGCTCAGTTGGTAGCATTCTTGTCTCTGAGTCAGAAGGTTGTGGGTTCAGTCTCCACTCCAGACACTTAAACACATAATCTAGGCTGACACTCCAATGCAGTACTGAGGGAGTGCTACGCTGTCGGAGGTGCCGTCTTTCAGATAAGACGTTTAACCAAGGCACCGTCTGCCCTCTCAGATGGATGTAAAAGGTCCCATGGCACTATTTCGAAGAAGTGCACGGTGTCCTGGCCAATATTTATCCCTCAACCAACATCACCAAAATTATCTGCTCACGATCATGTTGTTTTTCTGGGATTGTGTGTGCAAATTGGCTGCTGTGTTTCCTACATTACAACAGTGACTACACCTTAAAAGTAAATCATTGGCTGCAAAGCATCCTAAGGTGGTGAAAGACGCCATATAAATGCAAAGCCTTTTCTTCTTGCTTTGCTCTGTTTCATGCTGCTTTTATTTTTTGTTAAATGTTGTTTATCCCTACGTCTTTAATCTAAAATCTTCCTGGACTCCTGCCTCTGCTGTTGGGGGATGGGCTGGTGAGGAGGCCTCCATTCTTTGGCTAGTCACCAGGAGGCATGGAATTCCTTTCAAGAGGGATGTCCTCATCTAATGTCCCTCCCCCTTTTGTCGGGAGATACTACAGCATCCATCCCCATCCCATGCAGGCCCAATTCAGATCAGAAAATGAGTTGACTTGGGGGAACCAAGCCTGCGTCCTCTCATTCTGGGACACTGAGTGTTAGAGTAAGATTTGGGACATTTTCTGTGAGAATGGGAGTGCTACTGCAAAAGAAAAATGAGACCCATCCATATCAGCAAGATCTGTCAAAAGTCTGTGGCATCCATGAAACGCCAGTGGGACCTGATGAGTTAATGCTCCAAAAATCAGTAATAACAAAAATCCAAGATTTTAGATATTTTCATTAAGGACGGCTGTAAAGTAATGTGATCCACAGCAAATTAATAAGACTCACCCAAAAGAAAAATCATTGAGATCTGGTAGAAATCAATGGGACGAGCCAAAAAATCAATGGGATGTGCGAAGTGTTAATGCTCCAAAACACTTTTGGTAAAGATTTTTTTTGTGAATTGGATGTTTCCTATAGAGTTCCTTATCTTAGACCTATTTTCGCTGGTCTGAAATTGTGTATACAGTAGAAAATCCCTTCATTAGCTTAAAAAATTGTATCAAGTCTCCCATTAGTCTTTTCTCAAGAGAGAAAAGTCACAGGGTACACAATCGCTCTTTGCTGTTCAGTAGGCTTTGTTCTGGTTGTTAATCTTGTAGAAGGTTTTCCTTTTTGGCGCAAAAACACAAAAGGAAATGCGGCCCAACCATGGCTAACAAAAGAAATTAAGGATAGTATTAGATCCAAAGAGGAGTCGTATAAAGTTGCCAGAAAAAGTAAAAAGCCTGAGGATTGGGAGCAGTTTAGAATTCAGCAAAAAAGGACCAAGAGATTGATTAAGAGGGGAAAAATAGAGTATGAGAGTAAACTTGCAAGGAACATAAAAGTGGACTGTAAAAGCTTCTACAAGCATGTAAAAAGAAAAAGATTAGTGAAGACAAATGTAGGTCCCTTACAGTCAGAAAGGGGAGAATTTATAATGGGGAACAAGGAAATGACAGAGCAATTAAACAAATACTTTGGTTCTGTCTTCACGGAAGAGGACACAAATAACTTCCCAGAAATGCTATGGAACCAAGGGACCAGTGAGAAGGAGGAATTAAAGGAAATTAGTATTAGTAAAGAAATAGTGCTGGAGAAATTAATGGGACTGAAAGCCGATAAATCCCCAGGACCTGATAATCTGCATCCCAGAGTACTGAGGTAGCCATGGAAATAGTGGATATATAATATAATCGTTGTCATCTTCCAAAATTCTATAGATCATGGAACAGTTCCTGCAGATTGGAGGGTGGCAAATGTAACCCCACTATTTAAAAAAGGAGGGAGAGAGAAATCGGGGAACTACAGACCTGTTAGCCTAACATCAGCAGTAGGGAAAATGCTAGAGTCTATTATAAAGGATGTGATAACAGGACACTTAGAAAATATCAACGGGATTAGACAAAGTCAACATGGATTTATGAAAGGGAAATCATGTTTTACAAACCTACTGGAGTCTTTTGAGGATGTATCTGGTAGAATAGATAAGGGAGAACCAGAGGAAGTCGTTTATTTGGATTTTCAGAAGGCCTTTGATAAAGTCCCACATAAGAGGTTAGTGTGCAAAATTAAAGCACATGGGATTGGTAGTAATATACTGGCATGGATTGAAAATTGGTTAACAGACAGGAAACAGAGAGTAGGAATAAATGTTTCTTTTTCGGGGTGGCAGGCAGTGACTAGTGGGGTACCGCAGGGCTCAGTGCTTGGGTCCCAGCTATTCACAATATATATCAATGATTTGGATGAGGGAACCAAAAGTAATATTTCCAAGTTTGCTGATGACACAAAACTAGGTGGGATCGTGAGTTGTGAGGAGGATGCAAAGAGGCTTCAAGGCAATTTAGACAAGTTGAGTGAGTGGGCAAATACATGGCAGATGCGGTATAATGTGGATAAATATGAAGTTATCCACTTCGGAAAGAAAAACAGAAAGGCAAAGTATTACTTAAATGGTGATAGATTGGGAAATGTATGTACAAAGGGACCTGGGTGTCCTTGTACACCAGTCACTGAAAGCAAACATGCAGGTGCAGCAAGGAGTTAGGAAGGCAAATGGTATGTTGGCCTTCATTGCAAGAGGATTTGAGTATAGGAGCAAGGATGTCTTACTGCAGTTATACAGGGCCTTGGTGAGACCACACCCTGGAGTATTGTGTGCAGTTTTGGTCTCCTTACCTAAGAAAGGATATACTTGCCATAGAGGGAGTGCAGCGAAGGTTCACCAGACTGATCCATGGGATGGCAGGACTGTCATATGAGGAGAGATTGGGTTGACTCGTACTGTATTCACTCGGCTTTAGAAGAATGAGAGGGGATCTCATTGAAACATATAAAATTCTGACAGGGCTAGACAGACTGGATGCAGGGAGGATGTTACCCCTGGCTGGGGCGTCCAGAACGAGGGGTCACAGTCTCAGGATACGGAGTAGGACATTTTGGACTGAGATGAGAAATTTCTTCACTCAGAGGGTGGTGAACCTCTGGAATTCTCTACCACAGAAGGCTGTGGAGGCCAAGTCACTGAATATATTTAAGAAGGAGCTAGATAAATTTTTAGACACAAAAGACATCAAGGGGTATGGGGAGAGAGCGGGAATATGGTATTGAGATAGAGGATCAGCCATGATCATATTGAATGGCGGAGCAGGCTCGAAGGGCCGAATGGCCTACTCCTGCTCCTATTTTCTATGTTTCTATAACCATGGCTTACTTTGTACACCTGAGGGACCCGGAATACTGTAAAAATAAACGCATTGTTCCTCTGAAAAGTATTTTCTGAATACTTCTACAATTGAAGCACTATCTGTATCAGTTTGGCTCAGTCGGTAGCACTCGTACCTCTGGGACAGAAAGTTGTGGAGTTGAGCCTAGGGATGACATCTCTGATTGGCCGTACCCTTGGAGGTTTCATCACACAACCTCCTGCCCCCACGCTCCCGCCATTGGTCGTCCGACACGTCCATCCTCGCAGTGCACCGCCTTCCTGCGCCAACTGGAAAGCAAACAGGCGCGTAGTTACCTGACTGAATAATCCTTAACTGTCAGTCAAACAGCCTTTTTATCCAGTTTCTAATATCTTTATAACTAATAAATGTTCAAAGAAAATGAAAAAAATCACACAATTTTTTTAATGTCCCTATGAATTTTCTCCTGAGTTGCTCGGAGCAGAGTCCTGGAGAGTAATCTTCAGTTCCTGGAGGAGGGTTGGCAAACCTTGTTCAGCACTATAGGTGAGTTTCAGGAGGTAACCTAGGCTGACACTGCAGTGCAGTACTGAGACACCGTTTAGTACTGATGCTGTTTAGGTGATCGTTAAAGAGCTCACAGCAATGCTTAAAGGGACTTCTCTTAATGCCCTGATTAACAGCCCTTCCTCGCCTAACACCACCAGAAACAGATTAACTAGTCACTTATCTCTTTACTGTTTGTGGGATGTTGCCGATGCAGAATGGTTGACATGTTTGCCGACATAACAACGGTGACTGCATTTTAAAACATGTTGTGAAACACTTTGACACATTTTGAAGTGACGAGGCTCTATATTTCTTTTAGAACATTACCCTTCCAGCTTTCAGACCTGGGCTCAAATCAGAATCGATGGGATGCAAATCTTTCTCTGTTGACTTCAAGGATTGAATTGGATAAATACTTGAAGGAGAAAACATTTGGAGGGTTACGGGGAAAGATCAGGGGAGTGGGACTAACTGGATAGCTCTTTCAAAAGAGCTGGCACACGCACGATGGGCTGAATGACCTCTTTCTGTGCGGTATGATTCTAAGAACCCTATGCGAAGTGAGTTTGGAAACATTCAACACAACTGCAGGTGGGCACAAGTTCAAAGCATGACGCTGTTCATAAGTCAGCACAAATTGGCAATCTCGTACAAAGAGGCCATAAGAAAAGGTAATGTGGAAAGTTATTGCTGGTGCTGGGCTTAAGGCTCACTGCTGGAACGATTGCAACCCCAGCTACACCTGAGCTGCGAGTGCCCAGAGCTACACTTGGGTGAAACAAAAATGGCAAAGTGTTCTACTCCCCAGTACTGACATTGCTCAATGTCATTATTCTGATTTAGTGGAAAGCTGAGCAGGAATTTAATAACAAGACGTGTGTTTTTAAGGTTCGGTATTTGTGTAAAATTTGGAACTTGAGACGAAAGAATCAACTGGATAAACATGGATTTAATCAAATCAAGATTAAAATATAAATCTTAGTTAAGTACCTGAGGATAAAATATCTGTGTTCTCAAGTATCATGTCATACATAAATAACCCAAGGTCCAACTAGACTCCGTTTACCTTGGAGACCTGGATCAAGTCATGTTTTGACAAGTTAATCTTGTTACTCGGTGTCACTGTGCAGTATCTCACCGGCTCTGCTGCTATTAGCTGTTTAATTGTCAGAGGTTATTACATAACACTCGGCTCAGAAGAATCTAAATATCTACTTACACATTCAAAACAATTTTAACAACGGTCTATATGAATGTTGAGCTGTGTTGTACTTTCCTGTGCACTCTGATCTGCAAATTGCCTGGATATTCTTTCTGGGAAAAGATGGGCAAAATTAAAAGTGTGGACACAAAAAACAGAAGTCAATGGAGTTGTTGTCCTTAGAGCAGAGAAGGTTATGGGGAGACTTAATAGAGATGTTCAAAATTATGAAGGACTTTGATAGAGTAAATAAGGAGAAACTGTTTCCACTGGCAGGAGGGTCAGTAATCAAAAGGACACAGATTTAAGGCAATTGGCAAAAGAACCAGAGGGGAGATGAGGAGAATTTTTTTTACGCAGCGAGTTGTTATGATCTGGAATGCACTGCCTGAAAGGGTGGTGGAAGCAGATTCAATAGTAACTTTCAAAAGGGAATTGGATAAATACTGGAAGGGGGAAAATTTGAAGAGCTAAGTGGAAAGAGCAGGGGAATGGGACTAACTGGATAGCTCTTTCAAAGAGCCGGCACAGGCATGATGGGCTGAATGACCTCCTTCTGTGCTGTATGATTCTACAGTTCTATAACGGGGGTGAGATTGGACATGGGGCAGAGACGCAAAACAGACGGAATGGCCTCGGCCGCGCGGTATACGCCCCGCATAATATTCAGTCCTGTTGACTTCATTCGAGCTGAATATCAGGCATGTCCTACAAGGGGCTGCAAGAACGACTCCACCTGTTTTGGGTCACCCACCCCGTGATCAACATCAACCCCGACATTTTGAAAGCCCTCAGTAGACCGCTGGGTAAATACAATGCCCAGTGTGGTTTTGAACCGTACAGATCAGGAAGGTCCTCTGTTTGATCTGTGCTGAATTAGTTGATCTCAGCCAATGTGACCACAGAGGGTGCTATGATTGGCCACACTGCTCTCAAGAAAACAGGGGTAGAAAGCAGTCGAGGCTCATGCTTCTGGTTGCTACCCATGCTGGAAAGAGCCTATCTGGTGAGTGAGGACGGGATTGGGGCTTGACTTTGATGCCCCCCACCCCACCCCCAACCCTTCTTCACGCTTATCGATAGAGCCACGCTCCAGCATGAGTCAGCACTGTCAGCTGGGCAGGGGAGGGGAGAAATTTAGAAACAAAAACAATCCAATGTTCCTGCAGATTTTCTTTCTTATTTCTGGAGTTGTTATATTGAGTCTACAGCACGGAATCAGGCTGTTCGGCCCGACAGATCTACTTTGGTGTTTATACTCCACACGAGCCTCCTCCCTTCCTATTTCATCTAACCCTATCAGCATATCCTTCTATTCCTTTCTCTGTTGTGTTTATCTAGCTTCCCCTTAAATGCATCTATGCTATTTGCCTCAACTACTCCGTGTGGTAGCGCATTCCATATTCTTACCACTTTTTGGACAAAGAAGTTTCTCCCGAATTACCTATTGGATTTATTAGTGACTACCTTATATTTATGACCTCTAGTTTTGGACTCCCTCACAAGTGGAAACATTTTCTCTACGTCTACCCTAACAAACCCTTTCATTATCTTACACAATAGTTGAAATGAGTCAGAAACCACAAATTAGCTGAAAGAAATATCTGTTAACTGTGTTTAACTGATGCAGCAGTTGTTCTGAATAGGTGCAGGGACAGGTGAAGAATGATAAAGATTGCAGTCCACTTCCATGGCAATTGAAAACATCTGAATGAGATTTTATAGACAACACGATTAATGTTTAAACCCAATTAAAAGTCCAGTTCTTGCTTACATTTAATGGAGAATGTTTAGCCTTGTCATAAATCCTGCTATGAGGACATGTCAAGCAACAGGAGAAATTCAGTTATTATTTTAAATTTCTCTTTTTAATTAATTAGCATATCCAGTTACATATGGAATGTGGGCCACACTGCAGCTGTCAATCATTAAGTTGGTATCCAATAAGAGTGCAGTTCACACGGCATTATAAAGTTAGCACTATAACTGGCCAGCTCAAAGCAGATACCAGCTTCAGAACCGCACTGTAACAACACAAGGATACTCTGTATATCAGGTAGCACTCACCTCTGATGGGCCTGGACATCATCTTCGGATGCGATGATTTGGGACTTATTTAAAAATTAGGGCAGGTGCAATCACCAAAAAAAAAATTTCAATGGATTTTCATTCAGCTGAGGAAAACTTCACTGGAAGAGAGAACAGAATTTGCATTTATGCAATGCTTTCACGTCCTCAATGTCACTGCAAAACGTTAAATCCAATTAATTACTGTTCAAGAAATTCTGGGTGAAATGGTCTTTGCCTGGCACTCATCAGCCCAAGTCAAGAGCTCCATTCACAACTCCTCTGATAATGGAGAAGCCCATACCAGGCTACGCAGGACTCTGAAAACATCCAGGCTTGGGCTGATGAGTAGCAGGTAATATTCGTGCTACATAAGTGCCCTGCAAAGACCGTTGTCAACAAGAATAGTCCAATAACCTCTACTTGATCTTCAATTTTATAGTGATTATTTTACAACTGGGGCATTGAGAGTCAACCAAATAGGCCAGATTGGGTATTGGTTGTGGGCTCTCTTCTCTGAAGGAATGAGTGAACCGGTTGAGTTTTTATGCTCTTGTGGTTATTTTTTTTCAGGTTTAAGTGCTATTGTTACGTAGACAAACACGACAGCCAATTTACACGCATAATTTACAAACAGCAAAGGAATGACTAGATAATCTGTATTTGGTATTGGTTGAGGGAGGAATGCTGGCCAGGACACTGGAAGAACTTCCTGCTGTTCAAGTGGTGTCAACCACCCGAGCAGGCAATCAAGATCTCAGTTAATGTCTTATCTGAAAGATGGCACCTCTGACTTTATACTCAAGTCCATAATGGGGCTTCAACCCATAGCCATCTGACTCCAAGATGAAAGTGCTACCAACTGAGCCAAGCTGAAACTTGGAAAAGAAATAAATAGTAATGTCACAGCATGCCTACTAATGTATGGAACTGAAGCTGGAAATACCTCTTGTTGGTAAGGCCAAATATATCTGTATAATACTTGCAGTACTGAATGAGCTACAGAGCTAAAAGTGACAACTAGCCCTGTAACATTACTACAATGTAGTAATATTATTGGAGATGTGAGCGCAGACATTACCAGGAAGTAGAGCCAGCTTTCAACCAGAATATTTTGTGCAAATGAGAAAGGATGGAATCATTTTGATCCCATGCTTTGTACAGCCCCACACTTGTGGAGTTGTGTATCATAGTACCATAGATACAGCACAGAAGGAGGACATTCGGCCCATCATGCCTGTGCCGGCTCTTTGGTAGAGCTATTCAATTAGTCCCATTCCCCTGCTGTTTCCCCATAGCCTGGCAAATTTGTTCCCTTCAAATGTTTATCCAATTCCCTTTTGAAAGTTATTATTGAATCTGCTTCCACCACCCTTTCAGGCAGTGCATTCCAGATCATAACAACTCGCTGCGTAAAAAAATGTTTCTTCATGTTGCCTCTGGTTCTTTTGACAAACACTTTAAATCTGTGTCCTCTGGTTACCGACCCTTCTGCCACTGGAAACAATTTCTCCTTATTTACTCTATCAAAACCGTTCATGATTTTGAACACCTCTATCAAACCTCCTCTTAACCTTCTCTGCTCTAAGGAGAACAAACCCAACTTCTCCAGTCTCTCCACATAACTGAAATCTCTTCACACACACACACACAATTCCAATTTGTGCATTTGGAGAACAGCATCTAGAGCTCCATTCACAACTCCTCTGATAATGGAGAAGCCCATATCAGACTACGCAGGACTCTAGATAATATCCAGGCTTGGGCTGGTGAGTGGCAGGTAATATTTGTGCCACATAAGGGCCAGGCAAAGACCATTTTCAACAAGAATAGTCCAATAACCTTTACTTGACCTCCAAATTTGGAGCAATTATTTTACAACTAGGGCATTGAGAGTCAACCAAGTTGGCCAGACAGGGTATTGGTTGTGGGCTCTCTCCCCTGAATGCAATGAGTGAACCAGTTTGGTTTTTAATGCTTTTGTGGTCATTTGTTTCTGATGCCAGCCCACAAATGATCAGATTTATTGAATTTGGTTTCATAACTTGCCACTCAGTGGAATTTGAACTCGTGACCTTTGGGTTACCCGTCCAGTACCTTAACCAATATGCTCTCTAACCCTTTTCTACTTGAGTCGATTTCTCAGTAGTTTGCTTTGGAGTCTGTGAAGAATCAAGATGAGTATTGTGTGTGCCAAGCACCAGGTTGACCAAAAAAAAGATACTTTTTAAACAAAACTGCGTGAGAAGAATATGATTGAAGGTTATAAAAATAAACACAGTCAGAGATGATCAAATACTCTATGATACAGTCTGGTTCCTCTGCTGCCGGGGACATGGAAATGTCATCAGCGTAATGTGACTGGTCAGGTTGGAAAATGTAGATTGTAATGATTGACATCTTGGAATTTAATTTGATTATCTTTGGGAGTCAGTGAAACATTTCAGAACTTTATCTTCTTGGAAGTTTTCCTTGTGTTTATTCAGGTCCTTCAAGGGATTAACTAAATCGGGGAGTGTCTGTGACAGTGCTGGGTGAATGTGGCTTGTGCAAGGAATGGATTTAAAGGGCATGGTCCTCATGAAAATGAGTTTGGTAACAAAAAAATTGTTATGGCAACAATAAGAAAGGGAGAAGAAAGAAGACACGCATCTATGTTGCTTCTTAATCTCGTCTCTTATCAACCTCCAAAGGATGTCAGCTGTGGCTCAGTGGTAGCACTCTCACCTTTGAGTCAGAAGGTCATGTGTTCAAGCCCCACTCCAGAGACTTGAGCACATAATCTAGGCTGACACCTCAATGCAGTACTGAGGAAGTGCTGCACTGCCGGAAGTACCGTCTTTTGGGTAAGAAGTTACACTGAAGGCCCGTCTGCCTTCTCAGGTGGAAGTAAAAGACTTCAGTTATGTGGAGAGACTGAAGAACCTGGGGTTGTTCTCCTTGGAGCAGAGGAGGATAAGGGGAGAGTTAATAGAGGTGTTCAAAATATTGAAGGGTTTTGATACAGTAAATAAGGAGAAACTGTTTCCAGTGGCAGAAGGATCAGTAACCAGAGGACACAGATATAAGGTAATTAGCAAAAGATCCAGAGGGGAGATGAGGAGAAATGTTTTTACTCAGCGAGTTATGACCTGGAATGCAATGCCTGAAAGAGGGCGGACTCAGATTCAATAGTAACTTTCAAAAGGGAATTAGATAAATACTTGAAGGGGAAAAAATTGCAGGGCTATGGGGAAAGAGCAGGGGATTGGGACTAATTGGATAGCTCTTTCAAAGAGCCGGCACAGGCATGATGGGCTGATTGGCCTCCTTCTGTGTTCTATGATTCTATCTATCCAAGCGATACCATCTTCAGAAAATATTAACAAGCTAACTTGTGTCTTTGGAGGGAAATGTAAAATGTACAAATACTTCATGGGATTACATTCCTCTATGGTATACACAACTGGACCGCGCAATATTCAGGTGTGAATAATTCATGATTGCTCATGTTCCTTCTTAGTGGTAAATATTTCCAGATGAAAGAGAAGTACAATTATCAGGATGTAATGATATCACCTTTCTCACAGATGCTGAAATAACTCTTGCCAAGGTGTGCAATGGTTTGTTGAAGGATTTTCCTATTCTTGGGGCAAGAATTGGCAAATGACAGGTAGGAGAAATATTTAGGTTTGCAAAGCAATTACTGAGTGGTTTGAGGAATAAGTCCAGTCTAGTCAGGAACTGCAAAGGTTTTAGGTCTGGAACAATGACATTACTGAATTGGATAGTTATTTGTCTCTTCATTGATCTGTATAATTCATCTACTGATTATGATCAGAGACACTGAAGTTTGAAACATAGTAAAAGGCTATATCACCCATCATGTCTTGGCTAGAGCAATCCGAAACTAATCCCACTGCCCCTCGCTCTCCCCAAAACCCTGTATCTTCCTCTGCTTCAAATATGTATCCGATCTTCCTTAAAATAATGCGTTGCTGTCTGCATCAACTACTCTCTGTGGCAAAGAATTCCATGCTCTACCAAAATTCTGCCAAAAGGAATTTCTCCCAACCCCTCTCCTCACCCTGTCAGAATTTTAAATTGATCCCAGCTATTTAACAAGTGGAGTTTTTTTTTGCATGATTGGCTATTGCTGTGTCTCATTTTTGAACAGGTATTACTTTTGCTGGGGAGCATAAATTATTCATGCCAAAAAAATGCGCAGTTCAGTTAAATTCCACAGTTAAATGCACAATGACATCCCTCACCCCCATCCGAAAGCTACCAGACATGGCTGACTTGCCATCTGTGTGCAGTGTAATATATTATTGAAATAATAGTCTCACTTTACTGGTCTCACTCTCATTCTTGCCCTCTCCTTTTCCCTTACCTATCACACTTTCACTCTCTTACCTCCCTCCAAGCTCAGGCCATGATCTCTCCCCCACCAATCTGCCTTTCTGCTTTGATCCATCATGATATTTCTCTTCCAATCTCTACCTTCATCTCTGCCCTACCCTCCTTCTTGTGGAATTTGTGGCGCTCCCAATTTTCTGGTGATTATTTCAATCACCATGCTGGGAGCAAATCCACACAAAATGTAGCCTTGTTTTCTATCGACTATTATACTAAGACTTAACCTCTCCTAGCTTGCTTTATTTAAATATATACCCTTTATTTGCTAATCATTTTTGTTATTTTAGTAACATTATTTAATACCTTATATTTCTCAATATTTTAACCCATCTGCCCAGTTGTTAAGTCACTGTTGATGTCAAATCCTATTACTTTTCTCAGAATGTTTTTGCTTTCCCATACAGTTTGCTGTCAGGAAGTTCCAAAGCACATGGCGGTTCAGCCAATTCAATTTCTCCTTTAAACCCAAGTGAATAATCATTGGTACAGTTCAGAAGCTCCAACAATATTTCCCCCGCTCAAAAAAAAAAAGCATAGCATCTCTGATTAATGCTGGGCAAGGGGCACATCACACAGTGTATTCCTTGCCTGGCAGTAGATGACTCTATCCATTAGGTTTCTTTTATTAAAGAAATATTTTCTAGTCCGTGGGGCAGCCTGCCAAGTGTGTATATCTAAGGACACACTTGCACCAATTTGGAATAGATGTTTCATATTTAAGTCATGATCTCCTTTTTTAGTAAGAGCAATGGGAAAATAGATTAGATTTCCCACTAATAATTTCTATTATAATTTCTTACAAATTTAAGGTATACTGGCCTGACCCATTTCAGCTTAGTGCTGCCATTAAATACGAAATGGAGAAAATCTTGCCCTAACTTCAATGCCCAAACTGGATCAGGAAACAGTGTAAGAGGGATCCAGTAAGGGTAAGAGTAATCAGAGTAAGAGGGATACAATTCAATACTACATCGAGGAATGTTAGGAATGGGAGAAGGTCATTCAGCACCCCCGGGTCTGCTCTGCCATTCAATAAGATCATGGTGGATCTGCACCTCAATCCCATTTACCCATCTTAACTTCACTGCCCTTGATACCCTTACATAAGAACATAAGAACATAAGAAATAGGAGCAGGAGTAGGCCAATCGGCCCCTCGAGCCTGCTCCGCCATTCAATAAGATCATGGCTGATCTGGTCCTAACCTCAAATCTAAAATCATGTCCAATTTCCTGCCCGCTCCCCGTAACCCCTAATTCCCTTTACTTCTAGGAAACTGTCTATTTCTGTTTTAAATTTATTTAATGATGTAGCTTCCACAGCTTCCTGGGGCAGCAAATTCCACAGACCTACCACCCTCTGAGTGAAGAAGTTTCTCCTCATCTCAGTTTTGAAAGAGCAGCCCCTTATTCTAAGATTATGCCCCCTCGTTCTAGTTTCACCCATCCTTGGGAACATCCTTACCGCATCCACCCGATCAAGCCCCTTCACAATCTTATATGTTTCAATAAGATCGCCTCTCATTCTTCTGAACTCCAATGAGTAGAGTCCCAATCTACTCAACCACTCCTCATATGTCCGCCCCCTCATCCCCGGGATTAACCGAGTGAACCTTCTTTGTAATGCCTCGAGAGCAAGTATGTCTTTTCTTAAGTATGAACACCAAAACTGTATGCAGTATTCCAGGTGCGGTCTCACTAATACCTTATATAACTGCAGCAATACCTCCCTGTTTTTATATTCTATCCCCCGAGCAATAAAAGCCAACATTCCGTTGGCCTTCTTGATCACCTGCTGCACTAGGACCCCCAGATCCCTTTGTACTGCAGTACTTTCCAGTTTCTCGCCATTGAGATAATAACTTGCTCTCCGATTTTTCCTGCCAAAGTGCATAACCTCACATTTTCCAACATTGTATTGCATCTGCCAAATCTCCGCCCACTCACCCAGCCTGTCTATATCCCCTTGTAGGTTTTTTATGTCCTCCTCACTCTCTACTTTTCCTCCCATCTTTGTATCATCTGCAAACTTTGATATGTTATAATCGGTCCCCTCCTCCAAATCGTTAATATAGATTGTAAAGAGTTGGGGACCCAGCACCGACCCCTGCGGAACACCACTGGCTACTGGTTGCCAGTCCGAGAATGTACCATTTATCCCAACTCTCTGCTTCCTGTTAGATAACCAATCCTCCACCCATGCCAGAATATTACCCCCAATCCAGTGATTCTTTATCTTGAGCAATAATCTTTTATGTGGCACCTTGTCGAATGCCTTCTGGAAGTCTAAATACACTACGTCCACTGGTTCCCCTTTATCCACCCTGTACGTTATATCCTCAAAGAACTCAAGCAAATTTGTCAGACATGACTTCCCCTTCGTAAAGCCATGCTGACTTTGTCCTATTAAATTATGTTTATCCAAATGTTCCGCTACTGTCTCCTTAATAATAGACTCCAAAATTTTACCCACCACAGATGTTAGACTAACTGGTCTATAATTTCCAGCCTTCTGCCGACTACCCTTTTTAAATAACGGTGTTACATTAGCAAAAATCAATCAATCTCAGTTTTGAAAGTTTCAATTGTCCCAGCATCCACAGCCTTTTGGGGGAGAGAGTTCCAGATTTCTAGCTCTTATTATAAAATTATGTCCCCTTGTTCTTGATTCCCCCATCAGAGGAAATAGTTCTTCTGCATTTACCCTATCAAATCCTTTTAATGTGTAAGTTTTTAACATGAACAATCTACGTGGTAGGAAAGTCAAGCAAAATGGATGCAGATTGATATATTATAAAACATAGCACATCCAGAAGCACTGTTCCATTGAATATATTAGGACCATGAGAGGGCAGCAAAACATCAGTCAGTGGAGCCCCCTTATGCTCATTTCATGTTCTTTAGACCAAAAGTTGAAGAATTTCATCTTAATTGGGACCTGATTAGGTTTATGTCAGCAGCATTGAAAAGAAGGAAAATGCTGGTGTAGTACCTATTCCTTGTCACTGTTAGTTCATTTTAATAAATATCAGAATATTGCAGATTTAATTCAGCAGGTCATCAATACTGAAGGGCTCTAAAAACAAAGACACGTCAATGCGGAAATACCAGTTTTATACCACAGTAATTATAGGGCAAGACCTCCAGTTACTCTCTGTCTTCCTCTACTAAACTGAGCCTCCTGGGTTGAATATGCTAGTTACTGAGGCACAATTGCAACTGCACAATATCACCTATATTTCATGAATTATTATGTCCACAGGAATTACTTAAGAGCCTCTGTATATCATAAACAATTACGTCACGGAATAATAGATCAGGATTATAAGCAACTGAGGTGTTCTGGAATTTGAGCCAATATCAATGGGTCAGGGTAGGGTAGTGCAGTGGTTATGTTCTGGAACTCCCTTCCTAAAGGCACTGTGGGAGAACCTTCACCACACGGACTGCAGCGTTTCAAGAAGGCGGCTCACCACCACCTTCTCAAGGGCAATTAGGGAGGGGCAATAAATGCTGGTCTTGCTAGCGATGCCCATATCTCATGAACAAATAATAAAAAAAATGTCATTAGACTAGTAATCTAGAGACCTGAACTAGTAATCCAGAGAATGTGACTTCAAATCCCACCAGGGTAGTTTGAGAATTTGAATTTGGCTTAAAAAAAATCAGTTCAAGTGACCATGAAGCTGTCAAATTATTGTGAAAACCCATCTGGTTCCTTAATGTCCTTTAGGGAAGGAAACCTGCCGTCTTTAGCTATATGTGAATCTAGTCCCACAACAACATGGTTAACTCAACTGCCTTCTGAAATGGCTTAGCAAGCCACTCAATTCTAGGGATGGGCCAGCCCTGCCCGTGACACACACTTCTTGAGAATGTATAGAAAAAAATAGTTTTTCTCCCCCCGGGTTGGGGAATTGGTCCTAATATCTTCACTCATGTTCTAACATTTATTTCTGTTAGCAAACCTTGGTCCCCTATGATCCCGAAGATGTATCCTTTTCTAGATTTTCCCCTTGCATAGATGCATTCTGAGAGTTAACAATGAACCCGCTTGCAGTAATCTATTCACTGTTTTTAATGTAACTTTGCACTACACTATCAAGACGTGGATACTGCTACAGGTCAGAAGTTGACAGACTAAAGTGCATCATAGCTTTATTTACAAACAAATAACCATATGAAGCATAGCAAATGGCATGTATTAAAAGAAGAGTATAATGATATAAACATAGAGAGAATGTCCGTAATGGGTTAATTACCCTTGGTAAGAATGGCTTCTCCTTTAAACTGATGAACATAGTTCTTGTTAGTGCACTGCAAATTCAGCCTTTTTTCAACTTCCAGAGAAATTCACACTTTGTCCAGACTCTCACCATTGAAAACACAAGGCCCACTTTTAACCGCTTAGATTTCAAATCAAACAGTTCTGGGAAATTCCTTTCCCACATCAAAGCAAGTATTGGCCCCAAAATTCATGGGTCTAGGAGGGCGCTAGTGGTGCATTTACCGGGGCAGGATGGGGACCCGGTTCTACTGGGTCTCTGACCCTTTCTACTCACAGTCCAATATCCTAAGAGGGATCTAATCCTTCCATTGAAGAAGGCAGGACTGGCAGGATGATATCACCCAGCAAACCCCCAGCTCCACCTGTATTAAAGCCAATGGAAAGTAACGCTGAATGTTGCAGGTACATTTGATAAATGAATGCGGAAGTTGGGGGCCTAATGCTGGCTCTCTAATAGCAATGAGTTGCATTATATACTACAATTATTAATATTTTTAAATATTATTATTTTTCTCCCCTCGACAAAAAAGGAAAAATGAGCTTTGAATTGGATGATCAGCAAGCAGCAAGGTGTCGCCCCCCCACCCCAACCCCCCCCCCCAACCTGCCGGATCCGATACATGCAGAGTGCCATAAGTGGCGAGTGAGCCTGCCTCCTTTAGGTAAATAAACCCATCCTGGTGATTTGGGATGGGATCAATACCGGGCCAGGCTGGAGGTCCCATTCCACTGCACTTCCAGCAGCGGAATGGGTCTACCAGGAATTGTGGATTCAATCACTAGTAACTTTCCAGTTAACCCCTAATTCACACCAAGTCCCGTTCACCCATCACCCTATGCTCGCTGACCTACATTGGCTCCCAGTGTAGCCACTCCTCAAATTTAAAATTCTCATCCTTGTTTTCAAATCCCTCATGGCCTCACCCTGCCCTATCTCTGTAACCTCCTCCAGCCCTACAACCCTCCGAGATCTCTGCGCTCCTCCAATTGTGGCCTCTTGCGCGTCCCCGATTTTCATCACTCTACTTGGCGGCCGTGCCTTCAGCTGCCTCCCTAAACCTCTCCATCTCACTGATTTCTCTCTCCTCCTTTAAGACACTCCTTAAAACCTACCTCTTTGACCAAACTTTTGGACATCTGTCCTAATATCTCCTTATGTGGCTCCGAGTTAAATTTTGTTTGATGACGCTCCTGTGAAGTGCCTTTGGATGTTTTACTATGTTAAAGGCACTATATAAATGCAAGTTGTTGTTGTTAATCTATGAGGTTGGTTTAGACTGTTCTCCAAACAAATTAAACCAATTCAACTTCATATAGAAGTGAAATTGAAGACAGTGTACAGATATGGAAAGTCTCATCTACACAGTAGACAGTTCTGTTCACTTATAATGGGGCTAGTGAAAGACTTTACCTGCACAAGTTGAACAGGTTTGTCAGATAATTAGTTCAATATCACTGCCATTTAACCAGAGAAGTTTGCAGCACAGGAGGAAGCTATCCAGCCCATCGTGTTTGTACCAGATGCTCTTTGCTAGAGCAATCCAAAACTAATCTAACCTCCCTGCTCTCACCACATAGTCCTGTATCTTCCTCTGCTTCAAATATTTATTCTCTCACCATTGAGCAAACTGGTTCTTTATGTCTTGCTAATTAAATCAATGAGGCCACCTACTGCTATTTAAATGACTGACACCATTAAGGAGACCAGCAATTCAGACTCTGTCATAACAATGAAGAAAGAAAGGGAGGTCTGCAAACTATTATAAATTGATTTTGATGAAAATGTAGAGGATGATATCATGGAATAGCCTCTCCAGTTCAGTTCAGAATTGCAGACTTGTTGTTATAAACCTCCTTCAAATCATTTACTTACTCACCAATGTAACCAATTAATCACATTACATTTGTTGGAAGTAGAAGATGAAGCTTAAGATTAGTGTTTGATCTGTACATTGTGTTCTAGATATTATCTTGTACTTTCCTTTGCCTAATCCTATTGAGAATATTTTCTGCTTCTGCCTGGTGTTTGATATACAAGATGATATATAATAATTTCCTATGGCTGAGCTTAAAATAGTTTGAAGGTATAAAATAGAGTAATTTGAGGGAAAGCTAGAAGAGAAAGTCATTGCGGCTGCTTTTTACACGACAACTACAGGGTCTGTACAAAGCAGTTTCCCAAGGAAGGAGTCTCTCTCTCCATTTCATTCTGGAGACTTGTTAAGCCCTGATCACCTGCAGTGGCTTCTCTTCCCGCTCCCGCACTGTTACCTCTGGAGTCCTCCAAGGATCTATCCTTGGCCCCCTCCTATTTCTCATCTACCTGCTGCACCTCGGTGACATCATCCGAAAACACGACGTCAGATTCTACATGTACGCTGACCACACCCAGCTCTACCTCACCACCACCTCCCTCGACCCCTCCACTTATCACACTGCTTGTCCGACATCCAGTACTGGATAAGCAAAAATTTCCTCCAACTAAATATTGGGAAGACTGAAGACATCATCTTTGGTCTCCGCCGCAAACTCCGTTCCCTAGCCACCGACTCCATCCCTCTCCCTGGCCACTGTCTGAGGCTGAATCAGACCATTCACAACCTTGGCTTCCTATTTGACCCTGAGATGAGCTTCCGACCACATATCGTCTCCATCACCAAGACCGCCTACTTCCACCTCTAATATTGTGCGTCTCCGGCCCTGCCTCAGATCACCTGCTGCTGAAACCCTCATCCATGCCTTTGTTGGCTCTCCTGGGCGGCCTCCCACCTCCCCCCACCCCCCCCAAAAACTTCAGCTCATCCAAAACTCTGCTGCCCGTATCCTAACTCGCACCAAGTCCCATTCACCCATCACCCCTGTGCTCGCTGACGTATATTGGCTCCTGGTCCGGGAACGCCTCTTATCCTTGTTTTCAAATCCCTCCATGGCCTCGCACCTCCCTATCTCTGTAACCTCCTCCAGCCCTACAATCCTCTGAGATCTCTGCGCTCCTCCAATTATTGCCTCTTGCACATCCCCGATTTTAATCGCTGCACCACTGGCTGCCGTGCCTTCAGCTGCCTAGGCCCTAAGCTCTGGAATTCCCTCCCTAAACCTCTCCGCCTCTCTACCTCTCTCTCCTCCTTTAAAACGCTCCTTAAAACCTACCTCTTTGACCAAGCTTTTGGTCACCTGTCTTAATATCTCCTTCCGTGACTCGGTGTCAAATTTTATTTGATAACGCTCCTGTGAAGCGCCTTGGGACGTTTTACTACATTAAAGGTGCTATATAAATGCAAGTTGTTGCTGTTGTTGATTCTTCAATAACACAGGGCCAATTTTCTAAATGTGCATTACCAGGGTAGGGAGCCTTGCCCACCAGTAGCAACAACACAGAAACTATAACGTAAGTGCAGCCCGCGTGAGGAGATTGTGCTGTTATTAGGTAGTTTAATATCATTGGTGCACAAACTAGGAAAATGTTCTTGGCTGTGTTATAGCAACAAGCATAATATACTCTTGAACTTTCAAGTCTACCTTTCCTGTACCCGAAAGAATTACTTAATTCAGTTTGCCTATTAAGTTTGCTCTGGCTCTGAGTTGGAAGGTTGTGGGTTCAAGTCTCACTCCAGGGACTTGAGCACATAATCTGGGTTGGCCCTCCAGTGCAGTATTGAGTGAGTGCTGCACTGTCGGAGATGCCATCTTTCAGATGAGACATTAAACTGAGGCCCCATCTGCCCTCTCAGGTGGACGTAAAAGCTCCCATGCCACTATTTTGAAGAACAGCAGGTGAGTTGTCCTGGCCAATATTTATCACTCAACCAACATCACTAAAAAGCAGATTATCTGGTCATTATCTCATTGCTGTATGAGAGAGCTTGTTGTGCGCAAAATGCTGCCATGTTTCCCTACATTACAACAGTGACTATACTTCAAAAAGTACTCCATTGGCTGTAAAGCATTTGGGACGTCCTGAGGTCGTGAAAGGGTCTGTCTTGCTCCCTCTCCTCTCCTTCCTTTGCCTGCAAGGTATTGGATATTTTTGAAGGAATCTAGTACCTTGCCTCACTTGTACATCACCTCAACACAAGCAATCCCTGAAATTCACTCTTGGACTTAATGGGATACTGTATTTTTGATGGAAATAGGCACAGTAAACCACATTCAAACAATTGAAATAATCAACCAAGACTTTTTTTTGCTATTTATAGGCTGAGCATTTCATAGTTCATAGAAATAGCACTTTTTTGTAAAATTGCCAAATGAATTGATATGTTATGGAACTGCCACCTAGATTTTCTGCTTGTTGACTGTGAATGGGTTGAAATTCTAAAAAAAGATGTTTAATAAAAATAATGTCATAATCTGTGTTTAAATCTACATGAAGAATCCAAACTGTAAAATTAACAATACATATAAAAGAATTTCTCAGACATGCAACAACCAAAGTCAGAGAGGCTGCACACCTGGTTTGCTATGATGCAGAAAAAAGCAATGATGCACAATTAATAATGCTGTACACTTGTACCGCGCCCTTACCACTGTAACCTTCCTGGAATAAGACATCATTAGCACAATTCAGTGGGTTATAAGGAATAAGACACATTCAGTGTGTAAATGTACTCCAGAGCTAGGTCTTCATGAAAACCAGTATAAATTGTACTAAGAATTGCTAATAGAAGTTAACCTGTCTTTTCTTTCTTCAGATGCTGCGGTGTACTCACAGCACTTTTTGTTTATATCACTAGGTATATTTAGCCTCATTCCTGACCCAAGATATAAGAACGTAAGAACATAAGAAATAGGAGCAGGAGTAGGAGGAGTGTTTGCTAGTGCTGTTGGGGAGGGTTTAAACTAAAGTGGCAGGGGGTTGGGAACCTGAGCAGGGAGAGAGAGGAAAGCGTAACAGGAAGGGACAGAAGGTATGGAGTAATAGGTAAAGTGTTAAAAAAGGAAAAAGCAGGAACTAAGCGTCACAAAACAGATTTGAAAGTTCTTTATCTGAATGCACGTAGCATTCGTAATAAAATGGACGAGTTAACGGCACAAATAACTACGTATGGGTATGATCTTGTGGCCATTACAGAAACATGGCTGCAGGGTGACAACGACTGGGAATTAAATATGCCAGGGTATTTAACAATCAGGAAGGACAGGCAGGAAGGAAGGGGAGGTGGGGTGGCTATGTTAATAAAGGAAGGAATCACTGTAATACAGAGAAATGATATTGGGACAAAGCATCAAGATAATGAAACAGTTTGGGTGGAGATAAGGAATAATAAGGGAAAAAAAACATTAGTGGGCGTAGTATATAGGCCTCCTAATAGTTGCAACTCTGCTGGAAGAAGTATTAATCAGGAGATAGTCGGGGCATGTAATAAGGGAACAGCCATAATTATGGGGGATTTTAATTATCATATTAACTGGACAAATCAAATTGGGCAGAGCAGCCTTGAGGACGAGTTCATTGAGTGCATCAGGGATGGATTTCTTGAGCAGTATGTAACTGATCCTACAAGGGGGCAGGCAACCTTGGACCTGGTCCTGTGTAATGAGTCAGGATTAATTAATAATGTCCTAGTTAAGGATCCCCTTGGAACGAGCGACCACAACATGGTTGAATTCCATATCCAATTAGAGGGTGAGAAGGTTGATTCTCAAACAAGCGTACTGAGCTTGAATAAAGGAGACTATGATGGTATGAGAGCGGAATTGATTAAAGTGGACTGGGAAAATAGATTAAAGGGTAAGACGGTACATGAGCAGTGGTGTTCATTTAGGGAGTTATTTTACAACTTTCAAAATAAATATATTCCACTGAGGAAAAAAGGGTGTAAAAGAAATGACAGCCATCCGTGGCTAAGTAAAGAAATCAAGGATAGTATCCGACTAAAAACAAGGACATATAAGGTAGCCAAACTTAGTGGGAGGATAGAAGATTGGGAATTCTTCAAAAGACAGCAAAAAGTAACTAAAGGATTGATTAAGAAAGGGAAGTTAGATTATGAAAAGAAATTAGCAAAAAATATAAAAACAGATAGCAAGAGTTTCTATAGTTATATAAAAAGAAAAAGGGTGGCTAAGGCAAACATAGGTCCCTTAGAGGATGAGACCGGGAAATTAATGGTGGGAAACATGGAGATGGCAAAAATGCTGAACAAATATTTTGTTTCAGTCTTTACAGTAGAGGACACTAAGAATATCCCAACACTGGACAAACAGGGGACTCTCGGGGGGGAGGAGCTAAATACGATTAAAATCACTCAGGAGATGGTACTCAGTAAAATAATGGGACTCAAGGCGGATAAATCCCCTGGACCTGATGGCTTCCATCCTAGGGTCTTGAGGGAAGTGGCAGTAGGGATTGTGGATGCTTTGGTGATAGTTTTCCAAAATTCCCTGGACTCAGGAGAGGTCCCGGCAGATTGGAAAACTGCTAATGTAACACCATTATTTAAAAAGGGTAGTAGGCAGAAGGCTGGAAATTATAGGCCAGTTAGCTTAACATCTGTGGTGGGTAAAATTTTGGAGTCTATTATTAAGGAGACAGTAACGGAACATTTAGATAAGCATAATTTAATAGGACAAAGTCAGCATGGCTTTATGAAGGGGAAGTCATGTCTGACAAATTTGCTTGAGTTCTTCGAGGATATAACGTATAGGGTGGATAAAGGGGAACCAGTGGACATAGTGTATTTAGACTTCCAGAAGGCATTCGACAAGGTGCCACATAAAAGATTATTACTTAAGATAAAAAATCACGGGATTGGGGGTAATATTCTGGCATGGGTGGAGGA
Source organism: Heptranchias perlo (assembly GCF_035084215.1). Taxonomy (NCBI): domain Eukaryota; kingdom Metazoa; phylum Chordata; class Chondrichthyes; order Hexanchiformes; family Hexanchidae; genus Heptranchias; species Heptranchias perlo. Next base: position 119,137,293 of record NC_090329.1, on the reverse strand, counting down.
TTGGTTATCGAACAGGAAGCAGAGAGTTGGGATAAATGGTTCATTTTCGGACTGGCAACCAGTAACCAGTGGTGTTCCACAGGGGTCGGTGCTGGGTCCCCAACTCTTTACAATCTATATTAACGATTTGGAGGAGGGGACCGAGTGCAACATATCAAAATTTGCAGATGATACAAAGATGGGAGGGAAAGTAGAGAGTGAGGAGGACATAAAAAACCTGCAAGGGGATATAGACAGGCTGGGTGAGTGGGCGGAGATTTGGCAGATGCAATATAATATTGGAAAATGTGAGGTTATGCACTTTGGCAGGAAAAATCAGAGAGCAAGTTATTTTCTTAATGGCGAGAGACTGGAAAGTACTGCAGTACAAAGGGATCTGGGGGTCCTAGTGCAAGAAAATCAAAAAGTTGGTATGCAGGTGCAGCAGGTGATCAAGAAAGCCAACGGAATGTTGGCTTTTATTGCTAGGGGGATAGAATATAAAAACAAGGAGGTATTGCTGCAGTTATATAAGGTATTGGTGAGACCGCACCTGGAATACTGCATACAGTTTTGGTCTCCATACTTAAGAAAAGACATACTTGCTCTCGAGGCAGTACAAAGAAGGTTCACTCGGTTAATCCCGGGGATGAGGGGGCGGACATATGAGGAGAGGTTGAGTAGATTGGGACTCTACTCATTGGAGTTCAGAAGAATGAGAGGCGATCTTATTGAAACATATAAGATTGTGAAGGGTCTTGATCGGGTGGATGCAGTAAGGATGTTCCCAAAGATGGGTGAAACTAGAACTAGGGGGCATAATCTTAGAATAAGGGGCTGCTCTTTCAAAACTGAGATGAGGAGAAACTTCTTCACTCAGAGGGTGGTAGGTCTGTGGAATTTGCTGCCCCAGGAAGCTGTGGAAGCTACATCATTAGATAAATTTAAAACAGAAATAGACAGTTTCCTAGAAGTAAAGGGAATTAGGGGTTATGGGGAGCGGGCAGGAAATTGGACATGAAGCTGAGTTCGGATCGGTCAATGCCCTGTGGGTGGCGGAGAGGGCCCAGGGGCTGTGTGGCCGGGTCCTGCTCCGACTTCTTGTGTTCTTTAGATTTGTGGTTGGGATCAGATCAGCCATGATCTTATTGAATGGCGGAGCAGGCTCGAGGGGCCGATTGGCCTACTCCTGCTCCAATTTCTTATGTTCTTATGTTCTTATATGGCCCCTAGAGCCTGCTCCGCCATTCAATAAGATCCTGGCTGTTCTTCGACCTCAACTCCACTTTCCCGCCCGATTCCCATATCCCTTGATTCCCTTAGTGTCCAAAAATCTATCGATCTCAGTCTTGAACATACTCAACGACTGAGCATCCACAGTGCTCTTGGGTAGAGAATTCCAAAGATTCACAACTCCCTGAGTGAAAAATTTTTTCCTCATCTCAGTCCTAAATAGCCGACTCCTTATCCTGAGATTATGTCTATGTGGCTAAAGGCTCTGGCAGACCTTGCTGCAAAAAAAAAAAAATAGAAAATACCACTTTGTTGTGCACAATGTTGCCTAACGACAGTGACTACGCTGCAGAAGTAACTCACCAGCTGTGAAGGACTTTGGGATGTCCTGAGGATATCCTCAGGACATCCTGAGGCTATATAAATTCAAGCTCTTTCTTTATGGCTACCACTCTATGCTGACTGATAGAAGCAAGTCAAACAAAGCTAGGGCAGAGTTCTAAGCACAATTGCATTTATGTGACCATAAAGGGTCTTGTATAACTTTATTGATGGAAGGCCCGTGGAGTGGGCCTTTTATTTTTGGATGAGCAGATGCTGTTCTCATCAGTAGATTTTGTGGTTGATTTGTTTTTTGCTTGAAACTCCCCCAAAGGTTTGTGCCACAGTTTACATTATCAGCACCTGCCTGACTTGATCACTACTATTAATTTACAGTATACTGTGAGGGCTTTTACCTGGAGGAAGGGTTAATCAGTGGGTATCAAACAAGTTGGATGTTTGGCTCAGAGCGTTAATGTGAAAAATGCACAATTTCTCTTAAAATGGAACCTGAAGCCCTCTTCTGCCCCGCTGTTGTCTAACTCGCTTTTAGTAGGGGCAGTGGGAGCGGTGTGGTGGGGGGGAGGAGAGGGAGCGGTATCTATAGGGGATGCAATGTTGCAATGCTCTGCGTGACTGACAAAGGAACAGAAATAAATGCAAGTGTAGATATGCAAATAAATGCATTGAATTACAGGGTACTCCAACTTTGGGAATTTTAACCAGTGAGTGTCATTTAGTAATTGTCAGTACAGCTTGCACTTGTACAATGCACATTTACATATTTTGTTATGGAGGGGGGGACATTTTAGTGCAAATTGATGGTGAAGGGTTGACAGTGCTGAGGAATGGAACTTTCTACATTTATGTCAGCATCATATACTCCCAGTTCTAGTGCAGCAAAACATTAGATGCAGAGTCAAGCTCCCTTCACCCTACCTCAATAACATGTTTCAACTTCAACCACAGAGGAGCACCCCATACTGCACCAGAGTACATTTAACATCTTTTCTTTCAGAACACCCATTATTTCTTATGAGAGTTCAGTGCTGAATCATTGGCAGTTTTGATCTCGTCTGCCCAAACTCATTTCACTTAAAATCCCAACAACCATTTTTGCCAAATTGGTTCACATCATTGGAGGTTAGACGGTGGAAGATGGTATAGGATTTTTTATGGGGCATCAGGTCCCAAAATGGTTTTATTTTACAAGTTATTTTTCTCTCTACCATAGATTTCCCCAACATCAATCTCCAATCTAGACATCTGCCAATCTGATTGATAGACCAGTTTTAAATATGCGTAAAAAAGCAGTGCAGATTGACACACCCTCTGGTTAAACCTTCCTGAAGGGAAACCATTCACCTCCACTTACTGGATACGGTAGCATAGTGGTTATGTTACTGGTCTAGTTATCCAGAGGCCTGGATTAATAATCCGGAGTTTTAAATTCAATTAAATAAAATCTGGAATAAAATAAAACTAGTATCAGCAATGGTGGCCATGAAACAACCGTCTGGTAAAAACCCATCTGGTTCACTAATGTCCTTTAGGGAAGGAAACCTGCCGTCCTTACACGGTCTGGCCTATGTATGACTCCAGACCCACAGCAATGTGGTTGATTCTTAATCGCCCTCTGAAATGGCCGAGCAAGCCACTCAGTTGTACAATCTCGCTACAGAAAGTCATAAGAATAAAACCAGAAGGACCATCCGGTATTGGACCACTAGGCACCGGACACGACAAAGGCAAACCAAGCCCAGTCGACCCTGCAAAGTCTTCCTCACTAACATCTGGGGACTTGTGCCAAAATTGGGAGAGCTGTCCCACAGACTAGTCAAGCAACAGCCTGACATAGCCATACTCACAGAATCATACCCTTTCAGCCAACGTCCCAGACTCTTCCATCACCATCCCTGGGTATGTCCTGTCCCACCGGCAGGACAGACGCACCAGAGGTGGCGGTACAGTGATATACAGTCAGGAGGGAGTGGCCCTGGGAGTCCTCAACATTGACTCTGGACCCCATGAAATCTCATTGCATCAGGTCAAACATGGGCAAGTAAACCTTCTACTGATTACCACCGACTGCCCTCCCTCAGCTGATGAATCAGTCCTCCACCATGTTGAACACCACTTGGAGGAAGAACTGAGGGTAGCAAGGGCGCAAAACGTACTCTGGTTGGGGGACTTCAATGTCCATCACCAAGAGTGGCTCGGTAGCACCACCACTGATCGAGCTGGCTGATTCCTGAAGGACATAGCTGCCAGACTGGGCCTGCAGCAGGTGGTGAGCGAACCAACACGAGGGAGAAACCTACTTGACCTCATCCTCACCAATCTACCTGTCACAGATGCATCTGTCCATGACAGTATTGGTAGGAGTGACAACCGCACAGTTCTTGTGGAGACGAAGTCCTGTCTTCACAGTAAGGACACCATCCAACGTGTTGTGTGGCACTACCACCGTGCTAAATGGGATAGATTCAGAACAGATCTAGCAGCTCAAAACTGGGCATCCATGAGGTGCTGTGGGCCATCAGCAGCAGCAGAATTGTATTCCAGCACAATCTGTAACCTCATGGCCCGGCATATTCCTCACTCTACCATTACCAACAAGCCAGGGGATCAACCCTGGTTCAATGAGGAATGTAGAAGAGCATGCCAGGAGCAGCACCAGAGGTACTTAAAAATGAGGTGCCAACCTGGTGAAGCTACAACTCAGGACTGCATGCATGCTGAACAGCGGAAACAACATGCTATAGACATAGCTAAGTGATTCCACAACCAACGGATCAGATCAAAGCTCTGCAGTCCTGCCACATCCAGTCGTGAATGGTGGTGGACAATTAAACAACTAACGGGAGGAGGAGACTCTGTGAACATCCCCATCCTCAATGCTGGCAGAGTCCAGCACGAGTGCAAAAGACAAGGCTGAAGCGTTTGCAACCATCTTCAGCCAGAAGGGCCGAGTGGATGATCCATCTCGGCTTCCTCCCAATATCCCCACCATCATAGAAGCCAGTCTTCAGCCAATTTGATTCACTTCATGTGATATCAAGAAACGGCTGAGTGCACTGGATACAACAAAGGCTATGGGCCCCGACAACATCCCGGCTGTAGTGCTGAAGATTTAAGCTCCAGAACTAGCTGCACCTCTAGCCAAACTGTTCCAGTACAGCTACAACACTGGCACCTACCTGACAATGTGGAAAATTGCCCAGGTATGTCCTGTCCACAAAAGGTAGGACAAATCCAATCCGACTAATTAGTACCCCGTCAGTCTGTGGAAATGCATAAAGGGACACTTGACCATATTAACTCTCTCTAATTCACCTAACTCACGAATAATGCATTGTATAGAATAAGTAATATTAAGTTTCAACAAGCCTACTCCATCATCAGCAAAGTGATGGAAGGTGTCATCGACAGCGCTATCACGCGGCACTTACTCACCAATAACCTGCCCACTGATGTTCAGTTTGGGTTTGGCCAGGACCACTCAGCTCCAGACCTCATTACAGCCTTGGTCCAAACATGGACAAAAGAGCTGAATTCCAGAGGTGAGGTGAGACTGACTGCCCTTGACATCAAGGCATCATTTGACCGAGTGTGGCACCAAGGACCCCTAGCAAAATTGAAGTCAATGGGAATCGGGGGGGAAAACTCTCCAGTGGCTGGAGTCATACCTAGCACAAAGGAAGATGGTAGTGGTTGTTGGAGTCCAATCATCTCAGCCCCAAGACATTGTTGCAGGAGTTCCTCAGGGCAGTGTCCTAGGCCCAACCATCTTCAGCTGCTTCATCAATGGCCTTCCCTCCATCATAAGGTCAGAAATGGGGACGTTCGCTGATGATTGCACAGTGTTCAATTCCATTTACAACCCTGAAGCAGTCCGTGCCCACATGCAGCAAGACCTGGACAACATCCAGGCTTGGGCTGACAAGTGGCAAGTAACATTCACGCCAGACAAGTACCAGGCAATGACCATCTCCAACAAGAGAAAGTCTAGCCACCTCCCCTTGATATTCAATGGCATTACCATCACCGAATCCCCCACCATCAACATCCTGGGGGTCACCATTGACCAGAAACTTAACTGGACCAGCCACATAAATACTGTGGCTACAAGAGCAGGTCAGAGGCTGGGTATTCTGCGGCGAGTGACTCACCTCCTGACTCCCCAAAGCCTTTCCACCATTTACAAGGCACAAGTCAGGAGTGTGATGGAATACTCTCCACTTGCCTGGATGAGTGCAGCTCCAACAACACTCAAGAAACTCAACACCATCCAGGACAAATCAGCCTGCTTGATTGGTACCCCATCCACCACCATAAACATTCACTCCCTTCACCATTGGCGCAGCATGGCTGCAGTGTGTATCATCTACAGGATGCAATACAGCAACTCGCCAAGGCTTCTTCGATGGCACCTCCCAAACCTGCGACCTCTACCATCTAGAAGGACAAGGGCAGCAGGCACATGGGAACAACACCATCCGCACGTTCCCCTCCAAGTCACACACCATCCCGACTTGGAAATATATCGCCGTTCCTTCATCGTCGCTGGGTTAAAATTCTGGAACTCCCTTCCTAACAGCACTGTGGGAGAACCTTCACCACACGGACTGCAGCAGTTCAAGAGGGTGGCTCACCACCACCTTCTCAAAGGCAATTGGGGATGGGCAATAAATGCTGGCCTTGCCAGGGATACCCACATCCCATGATCGAATGAAAAAAATAACTCAGCAGCACACTAAAGTCACCAAATCACATATATTGGTTTAATCCCATACCCCGGAACAGGTTGACCAGTCTCACGGCAGGTTTGAGATATTGCTGGCGCAAGATGACTACCCTGGTTACCTACATAAATGGAAGTATGATTATTAATTATTACTGCAGGTTGACCTCTTATGGCATTGCCAAAAAATAAAAACATTGACTTCAATGCAAAGAAAAATGAGGCAGGGTATATAACAGCGGCCAATCCATTTCCGCCCGGTGGTGATAGTCAAAATCTACCCCTACATTTCTCCTGCCATCCAAAATATTGCAAGCACACATGTGGGTTGGTTACGCCGTAGGCTTAGAGGCCTGAGGTAACTCTATCCTCAGTGAAGCAATTGGCCAAGAGGGACCAGCTTTTGGTAGACTTTCTCTTGCGCTGTCAAGAGGAGCCAGGCCCAAGTCCCAATCTCCCTTGTGTAGGCGTCGAAGGGGCCCTTAAGGAAGCAAGCTCATTGCCACTCTCCAGAGAGATAGTGGCATCTGTTACCACTCCTTGCAGCTCACTAGTGCAGAGCATGGGCTCAGAGGTGATACCGGTCAGTGTCATTACAGACTTAATAGTACAAGTAAGGTCTTGGGAGCTCTGTGTAAGTGTTGTGTTTAGGTTAACCCTCAAAGCATCTATTGGAGTAGTGTTACCTGCCACTCTGAAAGTCCTTAAAAGCTGTTCCGAGCACATTGTTGCCATAAAAACCTACTGGACTGTCACTGTCTGCATCACAATGCATTGCGGACACAGGTCATGGACTCTTCCAACTCATCCACTGTCTGCAACACGTGAGATGAGATGGTCTCCAATGCCTGGACAGAAGATCGATGCTTCAGAATCATTATTTTTTTGAAGACCGGACATGAGACCCGGGTCCCTATGCTCCTTAGCTGAGGGTGATCATTTTCTCCTCCTCCCAAGAGGAATGACGGTCTTCCTTGCTTTCATCCCCAGGTCTTCATGCTCACTAGTGCACAGTGAAAACCTTTCTGACTCACTAACTACTCCCTCCCAAGTGGGTGTCTCTGGATTAGTGCTGGAGTACATAAGATACCTTACGAACATACGAGAACGATGGCCAGGAAAAGACCAGCTGGTCCATCGAGGCTGGCCCACACTCATTGTGCCTGGAGTATTATGACTAGTCACTTCCTAGATCCCCCTGCAATCGTATAATCCTCTGGGAGAGTAATCTCCTGGGAGAGGCAATGAACCAGAAAAAATTCAGGGCCAATAAGATAAAACAAACCCTGGAAAATTCCTCTCTGATCCCTTCAGGCGATCAAAACCAGTCGAGGCGATCACATGGGCCATGTGTACGTTAACTGTTAATCCACTTACCTTCTATATGATGCAATGTCTGCCCTAAAAGCACCAGGGAGTGACCAAGGAAATACGGAATTATATATGAATTCGATATGTCAGCCTGTATAGGGTTAGATACTTTGCTTAGTGGTTCTAAATGAAAGCAGGAGACCATGGGGTAAATTTTCGTCTTCACTGCCCAGTCAGTAATCTGGTGAAGAGCGTCGCCCGCCCATGGTGGAACCTGCCCGACTTTCATTCCTTTGATTTTAATAGAATGGAAATCGGGCGGGTTCTACAAAGGCGGGGCGATCTACTCCACCAGTTTACTGCCCAGTCGGTGAAGATGTAAATTTACCTTCAGTGCAGACCTGATACCATTGACCGAAAGTTCCCCACGACATTGTCTCTGCTGAGCACAGCATTAAGAATGAGCGTATTGATAAAGGCTCATTCTGGTTACGTGAGAGGCTGTGTTCCTGGAGGGGAGGGGAAGGGGGTTCTTTTTGCCAAAAGCATTTGATTATCATCCATAAATCACTGATCTTACTGGCATGGTGTCAGACCACACAGAATGAAAGACAGAGGCCACTGATATCGTGTCTTACTATTGCAGCCGACGAATGCATGAGGAACAGCAAAACTGGAATATCAGCGCTGGGAAATTCCAACATGCTTCACATGCAATGTAGAGTCACGCTATCTGCCTAGCGATAAGAAGAAAGTTGTAAGTTTAAAAATCAATAATAATAATAACTATCAAATGGTGGGCAGTGGGCACTAAAGTTTTAATACTGGGAGAGGGAAATTCCACTTTGCTTTCCACAAAATTTCAAACATAAATCAGCAACGTATATTCCAGTAAAGAACTTCCTCCCACATGAAAGCCACAGTAGGCCTAGTTGGGCTTAGAAGATTTTGATCTGGTGAACCTGGCTTGGTACAAGTCAGCGCACTTCCTGAGCCGTGCAATCACTTAGTTGCTAAGTGAAAGTAGAAAGAAAGAAAGACTTGCATTTATATAGCACCTTTCACTATCTCAGGACACCCTAAAGCACTTTACAACCAATGAAGTACAGTCACCATTGTACTGTAGGAAACACAGCAGCCAATTTGCACACAGCAAGGTCCCACAAACAGCAATGAGATAATGACCAGATAACCTGTTTGAGTGATGTTGGTTGAGGGATAGATATTGGTCAGAACACCGGCTGAGAACTCACATGCTTTTCTTCAAATAGTGCCACAGAATCTTTTACATCCACCTGAAAGCGCAAACGGGGCCTCTGTTTAACGTCTCATCCGAAAGGTGGCACTTCCAACAGTGCAGCATTCCCTCGATACTGCACTGGAGTGTCAGCCTAGATTTTGTGCTCCAGTCCTGGAGTGGGGCTTGAACCCTCAACCTTCTGACTCAGAGCTGAGAGTGCTACCCACTCAGCCAAGGCTGACACCTAAGTAGACAAGAAACAGTCCACTTGGAAGAATTTATGAGAATTACAGTTGCTGTCTTTTACCAAGACCAAAACCAGCATAGGGGGCAGGGAGTGGAATCATAGCTTGAGTTCAGATGGATAGAAAGATTTATATAGCAGTTTATCACATCCTTTAGAAACCTCTCAAAAGCACTTCATACACAGTGAAATGCATTGACTGTTATATGGGCAAGTAAGTGAAAAAAGAATGTACCTCTGTTTTATAATTTGTCGGTGCTACATATTAGCATATCCCTGAACTTACCGTGAGTAATTCCATCGGTGAATAGTTAAACATCAACAAATGGAATTCAGAGCAGATAAATATTTCTTAGGATATAGAACAGAGCAGCGTGAGCAATTTCACAAATTTGAAGCAGGATCTCTCCCTGTTGTATTCACAGATGAAGACCAGTTCTCGGAAAGCTTTGCTGATTTACTTTAAATCCAAATATGTAAAGGAGTGAGCAAGTTTATTAAAGGTTCATTGGCAGTCAACTGTTTGGAACTGGCCCAGTTTTGCTTTCTGTATTGCTGGATGGCAACAGCAGGGCTGCTCTAGATTAATTATAAATTGCTCCAGGGCAGCTGTCAGTCATGCTTCTTCAGGTACTTTCCTCCCCCATCCCTCCACCTTCCCCTTCTCCCTCCACTCCTTGTCTACCTTCCTTTTCCTGATGAGAAAATCACGAGGATTTCCAATTTGCTAAATGTAGCAGTTAAATCTGCTCCGTGCCAAACACCACCAGGCAGTTTCCAAGGAGCTTTGCGTGACGCAGCTCTTGCACAAGATTGTTTACGTGAATTCTACAGACATCTAGTTGAAAGACAATGGATTGAATCGAATTTCTCCTCCTCCCACTTCTCCATAAAACTGTCTATATTTGGGCAACAAAGCAAAAACTATTTGCATTTTAATGTATTCAAATAACATGACTATACAGAAGCAGAGTTTTTGTTCTACTCCTTCGGCCAGCTTTGAATCTGTGCCAATGGAAAATTTGCCTGTTCACTACAGAACACAGAGCAGGTAAGTAGCCTAATGTTTGCAACACTGGTAATTTGTGATACAAAACTACAAGGGATGCCAGCTCAATCTTTCTCTCCTACTACAATTTATAAATTTAAATCACAAGTTAATCACTACTTTGTTATTCACTTCATCTTCTGCTCTTTCTGTTCTTTCGGGCGAGATGTTAAACCAAGGCCCCCCGTCTATCCCCGCAGGTGGTCATAAAGATCCCATGGCACTATTTTGAAAAAGAGCAGGAGAATTCCCCCTGGTGTCCTGGCCAATATTGAACCCTCAACCAACATCACTAAAACAGATTATCTGGTCATTATCTCATTGCTGTTTGTGGGACCTTGCTATGCGCAAATTGGCTGCCACTTTTCCTACATTACAACGGTGGCTACACTTCAAAAGTACTTCACTGGCTGCAAAGCATTTTTGGGACATCCTGAGATCATGAAAGGCGCTATATAAATGCAAGTCTTTCATTCCTCTTTCTTTTCAACCGTGATGGCATCCTGAACTGTGAGCTTTGACCCTTTGCCTTGGTTTCTCAATATACAAAATATACTATCCAACTAACTCCCTCCACTTCTGAGACAAGGATCCACAATTTATTATTTTGATATTTTGAAAATTACTAATTTCAAGCTTTGTTTTGATATTTGTTGCAATCTCATTGCCCCTAAGTTTTGAGGAGGAATATCAGGGATCCCTGTGCTGATTGCCGACCAACCTGTCTTCTGACCAGAGTGTCCCATTCACATAGTCTAGAGCAGGCTCACTAGCACTGCAGCTATCAGGAGATGAGAGTACCATCTCTACTGATACTGGAGCAACGTGAAAGGTTCAGCCCTATAATGTTTGCATCTCTCTGTGAATTGTGCCCTCATGAGGACAAGATAAGTTTAGTGTCAAGGAAGGAAACAGTTTTGCATTTCAGACATCAAACAGCAACAATTTACATATGTATAGCATCTTTGAAACTTGGAAAGTTGGTCAGGCAGAATCTTCTAAAACCCATGTCCTGTGCATGAAGACTACTTCCTCAAAAAATTAAAATCTCCCTCAGACTTTAAACCACAGTTATTCCAGGCTTTGTGCGTAGATGCAATGTGAAAACCATGTTGCGTCAAAATAAAACCTGCAGTGTAATTGGGTTATTCTTAAAAAATAAAACCACTTGTATTTCTTTCAAATTGTCAAGCATGTTGTGTTTGATGCTTTCTCTGCCGTTCTGTCCCTTTCATGAATCCTAATTATATACATTTTGCTTTTAGTCTTTAAAAGTATATTTTTTAAAGTTCATAATTGGAACCAAAATTGATACCTATTAGTGAGTTGATCTGACTAGCTGTTATTAGTGTAGTGGGTGGTTTGGGAGGTAACAGCATAGGAATACAATGGCCAGGAAAGTTCTTTGAGGCCTATCAGTTTATGAATCCCGAGTGTTATTAGCCAGGATGCTATACATGATTATAAGGCAGATAATTAGCATTAGTTGCTTCCTGTAGATCTGTTCCATGACAGATGGATAGAATAACAACAGCCGATACATAAGATACATAATAATACACTTCCATATGTAGGAACACAAAGAGAGTTCTGCTCTTAGTTTACTGGTAACCTGGTGACCTGGACCCCCATTTATTTTGTCCTCTCTTTTGCCCTCTGGGTCTCTAAGTGGTCGTTTCATCCCAATGATTCCCTCAGGAGTTGAAAGGAAACTGCCAAGTGCTCCAGAATCTAGCAACAGTGTAATCGCAACACCTCTTATAAAACATTATAGCTTTGTATTTATTTCTCTTAAAAATTGCTTTGAATACTCATTCATAGTATCATAGTATCATAGCAGGTACAGCACAGGAGGAGGCCATTTGGCCCACCCTGCCTGTGCTGGCTCTTTGAAAGAGCTATCTAATTAGTCCCATTCCCCATAGTCCTGTAATTTTTTTCCTTTCAAGCATTTATCCAATTCCCTTTTGAAAGTTACTATTGAATCTGCTTCCACCACCCTTTCAGGCAGTACATTCCAGATCATTACAACTTGCTGTGAAAAAAAATGTTTCCTCATGTCGCCTCTAGCTCTTTTGCCGATCACCTTAAATCTGTGTGCCGTGGTTACCGACCCTATTGCCACTGGAAACAGTTTCTCCTTATTTACTCTGTCACAAGTGTTCATGATTTTGAGCACCTCGATCAAATCTCCCCTTAATCTTCTCTGTTCTAAGAAGAACAATCCCAGCTTCTCCAGTCTCTCCATATAACTGAAGTCCCCCATCCCTGGTACATTCTAGTAAATCTCTTCTGCACCCTCTCTAAGGCCTTGACATTCTTCCTAAAGTGTGGTGCCCAGAATTGAACACAATACTCCAGCTGAGGCCTAACCAATGTTTTAGAAAGGTTTAGTATAACTTCCCTGCTTTTGTACTCTATGCCTCTATTAATAAAGCCCAGGATCTCATATGCTTTTTTAACAGCCTTCTCAACTTGCCCTGCCAGCTTCAAAGATTTGTGTATGTGCACCCCCAGGTCTCTCTGTTCCTGCACCCCCTTTAAAATTGTACCATTTAGTTTATATATCCTCTCCTCATACTTCCTGCCAAAATGCATCACTTCACTCTTCTCTGTGTTAAATTTTATCTGCCAAATGTCTGCTCACTTCACCAGTCTGTCAATGGCCTCCTGAAGTCTGATACTATCCTCCACATTGTTTGCTACATTTCTGAGTCTCATGTCATTTGCAGACTTTGAAATTATACCCTCTATACCCGTGTCCAGGTCATTAATATATATCAAAAAGAGCAGTGGTCCTAATACTGACCCCTGGGGAACGCCACTGTATACTTACCTCCAGTCTGAAAAACACCATTCACCATTACTCTCTGCTTTCTGTCCCTTAGCCAATTTAATATCCACACTCCCACTGTCCCTTTAATCCCATGGGCTTTATCCTTAAAACAGTGATAATTTAGCAGAATCAATGCACTTTCAGTTCCCTCCCCCGACACCCAGTGTATTCAGAAAGAAAGCCTCTTGCGTGTTAAATGAGTGACTCAGCACTGTGACCTCACTGTTTATTGCACACAAGGGAGCTATTTGTTGCCTCATTTATTCTTTAAACTAATACCACCTACAGAAAGAATTTAATATAATTTGTGACAGTTAATATTATAAATCAGTAAAGGGACTACAATCCTTTTTATTCACAAAAGGCCACATTTCCAGAGCAGCCAAGAAAAGCAATTATAATTGTGTTTCAATGAGAGCTGTCAAACTAACAATGCACATCTCAATTAAGTAATAGCGTGCTTTATTTTTTTAACGTGCTATTTATCTGTTGCTGTCATACTTTTTTATATATTGGTGCAATTTTAATATCAAACCCTTCCATTGCCACCTTGGCTCGGAAGTAGCATTCTTGCCTCTGTATTAGATGGTTGTTACGCCCCCACTTCAGAGATTTGAGCACGTAATTTAAGTTGTGACACTTTGCTGTGAATGCAAATTGGCTGCTGCATTCGCCTATCAAACAGCAGTACCTCAACAGTAATTAATTGGCTGTCAAGTGCTTTGGGATGTGAAAGGTGTTACACAAATGCAAGTGTTGTCGTTTTGAGTATGACTTGTACCCCACTCACACATTGAAGCCGCTACTTCAATTCTTACCAACGGAAAGAGCTGGCTTGGAAACACCATCTACAAGCAAAGAGTCATTTGACCTTAAAATGAGACTATTTCATACCTCTCTTTCCTTCCATACAACTCTACGTTCTGGAACTGAGGATGGGTTGGCAATCTGTTCTAGGCCCCTAGGAATAGGGTTGCCAACTCTGGCAGGATGTATTCCTGGAGGTTTCATCACATGACCTGCCATGTCCCACTGCCCCGCCCCCACCATTGGTCTACCGACAGGTCCATCCTTGCAACCACTGCCTTCCCAAGCTGATTGAGGAAAGAAACTTGTCGTTCAGGGTTGCCACTCCCAATCACTATCCAGGGACCCCTACTTGGCAGGTTCATATGAGTGGATGTTGAATGTGGAACAGGCTTGGTTTCGACTGTGGTGCCCCCTCCATGGGCCAGGTATCCCGTTAACACTCACTGTCAAGCAGGAAACTACAGACCAGTTAGCTTAACACCTGCCCTAGGGAAAATGCTAGAATCTATTATTAAGGAGGTTATAGCAGGGCACTTAGAAAATCTCAATGCAATCAGGCAGAGTCAACACGGCTTTGTGAAAGGGAAATCGTGTTTGACTAATTTATTAGAGTTCTTTGAGGAAATAACAAGCAATGTGGATAAAGGGGATCCTGTGGATGTGGTGTACTTGGATTTCCAGAAAGCTTTTAACAAGATGCCACATCAAAGGCTACTACACAAAATAAGAGCTCATGGTGCAGGGGGTAACATATTAGCATGGATAAAGGATTGGTTAGCTAACAGGAAACAGAGAGTAGGCATAAATGGGTCACTTTCAGGCTGGCAAGATGTAATGAGTGGAGTGCCACAGGGATCAGTGCTTGGGCCTCAACTTGGATGAAGGGACTGAATGTATGGTTGCTAAATTTGCTGATGACACAAAGGTAGGTAGGAAAGTAAGTTGTGAAGAGGACATAAGGAGCCTGCAAAGGGATATAGATAGGTTAAGTGAGTGGGCTAAGATTTGGCAGATGGAGTATAATGTGGGAAAATGTGAACTTGTCCACTTTGGCAGGAGGAATAGAAAAGCAGTATATTATTTAAATGGAGAGAGATTGCAAAACTCTGAGGTACAGAGGGATCTGGGTGTCCTAGTACATGAATCACAAAAAGTTAGTATGCAGGTACAGCAAGTGATTAGGAAGGCAAATGGAATGTTGTCATTTATTGCAAGGGGAATGGAATATAAAAGTAGAGATGTTTTCCTCCAGTTGTACAGGGCATTGGTGAGATCACATTTAGAATACTGTGTGCAGTTTTGGTCTCCTTATTGAAGAAAGGACATAATTGCTTTGAGGCAGTTCAGAGAAGGTTCACTCGACTGATTCCTGGGATGAGGAGGTTATCTTCTGAGGAAAGGTTGGACAAGTTAGGCCTGTGTACACTGGAGTTTAGAAGAATGAGAGGTGATCTTATTAAAACATATAAGATCCTGAGGGGACTAGAAGGGGTAGATGCTGAGAGGATGTTTCCCCTTTGGGAGAGACTAGAACTGGGGGCCCAGTTTAAAAATAAGGGGTCTCCCATTTAAGATGGAGATGAGGAGAATTTTTTTCTCTCACAGGGTCGTAAGTCTGTGGAACTCCTTTCCCCAAAGAGTGGTGGAGGCAGGGTCATGATAGATAGATTCCTGATTAACAAGGGAGTCAAAGGTTATAGTAGGTAGACAGGGAAAGTAGGGTTGAGGTCACAATCAGATCAGCCATGATCTTATCAAATGGCAGAGAAGGCTCGAGGGGCCGAATGGCCTATTCCTGCTCTTAATTCATATGTTCATATTTCTGGACTCACACAGTGGCCATTTGAGTGAAGTGCTGGATAAGCACACTGAGCCATTAGAGGAACTTGCCATTACACTCTTTGTCTAGTATTGCCAGATTGTAAAATCCCACCTCTTCCTGTGCAGCCACATAGAAAAGTTCACTCATAGCGGGTAAAATTGGTGTTCGGCTGTAGTGCAAAATGAGCGATAATGATCGGCAGCCCATTTCACACACCATCCAATTTTCTTTTCCAATGCTTTCAAACGTGGTGTAAAACGAGCAGCCAATTTGCTCTCACCCAATTTACACTACAGTTTCACCCCCATAATGTCAAGGATTAGCTGTGGTAATAGAAGGAATGAACTCTGAGAAATCTAGAGCAAAATGATGCAATAACCACACTGTATCATTAGAAAGGTTTCACCCTGTGTCCTCTTACATCATAATTTGGAAATCCTACAGTGACCATGATGATGGGTTTCCACCTCATGATCACCATAGTGATTGTGAGGATCTCAGATCTGAATATATAACCTGAATTGATTCAAATTGTATTAGCTTAGACATGTCTTCTCAGTTGCACAACACCAGGTTATAGTCCAACAGCTTTATTTGAAATCACAAACTTTCGGAGCTTTGCTACTTCGTCAGGTGAGTGAAGGGTTCCATAAAGGCACCGCATATATAGTCAGAGAACAACGCCTGGTGATTACAGATAATCTTTCTAACTGCCCGTTATCACCCCTCGGCAGAGAGACAATCACAGCAATCAAAGGAGTGGATGGTGTTCAAACAGGTTAGCCAGGGAAACATTACATCCCAGAATACTGAATACACAAGGGGTCAGATCACAAAGACAGAGAGAGAGAGACCCGAAAGGCAGAGAGAGAGAATGACCAGTTGTATTTCTCTCTGCCTTTCGGGGTCTCTCTCTGCCCATGGAACCTCAGTGTTACCTGCAAAATCAAACAAGCAGATTCATCCGTTGAAGTCAATGGAAATAAAATTCGGGAGAGATATAAAATGGGCTGCCGATTCGCTAGCGCATGTTTAACGCTATCGCACAAGGTCAAGATCTACCCCTGAGTTTCGATACTGAACATCAATAACTGCAGAAAATATTAAACTAACTTGCACCTTTACTTCTTCATCAATATTTCTGCAACAGGACTTATTGGCTGAAGGGCTCCTGCTAATGTACAATGTCTAATGTACAATGTCTAATGTACAATGTCTAATGCAGGACTTTTTAATTCAGAGCTGCTCTCCTTACTTAACTAATGGTACAGTCCTTCCAAGATTTCCCACCTTTAACTTAACCCTTTCTCTGCTGTTCTTGTCTTCACATTTTCTCTCAGTTACACACTACTATATGTGAATGAAAGAGATTCAACCATCCCAACCATTCAGAACAAATTACAAGATAACCAGTGCATGTTTTCAAAGACAAAGTTTCCTTTGTCACACGGGCAGATGAGACAGGGATCACCAAAGACGTGCCCATGGCTCTTTATGAGGAGGGGGCCATGGAGAGTATAGGCGTGCAGGCAGTAGCAAAAGTGGGGGCAATGAGGTCAGGGGCTCTTCCCAGTTCATGGCCGGTATCCTTTGCTTTTCATTCTGTGACTCGTTCCTCACTCGTTCATGCACGCCCTGACACATATTGCAGCACTGCAACCTAAGGTGTAGATGGAGTTGCAGGTGTTTTACTTGCTATCTGGAGAGTCAACTGGAGGGCTGAAGCTTCTCTCTTTCTGCATCATCCCTGTGTCCTGAACTGTCACTTGGATGATCACCTTCTGGAGAAATGATCCAGAAAACCTTCAAAATCTCTAATGCTGCAAAGTGCAGCCAATTGCTCCTTGAACACAGAGATCCTGTGCTCCAGAGATTAAATTTTGTGACACTTAGTGCAAATGTGCTAGGAACAGGGGTAAGCCATTCAGCCCCTCGAGCCTGCTATGTCATTCAATTAGATCATGGCTAAACTGCACCTCGACTCCATTTTCTTGCCTTTGCTTAATACCCTTACCTCACAAAAATCTAGGGATCTCAGTCTTGAAAGCTCCAATTGTCCCAACTTCCACAGCCTTTTGATGGGGAGAGGTTCCACTGTGGTGCACATATCACAATCCATATACATTACCAGGGTTCCCTGTTCTGCCTTTCTTGGTGTCCAAGGGTCTAACTTAAAGAGTAGTGTTATCCTGAGTTCCTACTGGCACCAAACTCTCGCAAGAATCAAACTCCACTTACCCATTTCACGCACGTACTAATTATAGAAAAAACTTCTGTCCAACTGCACCTCAAGACTGAACTTCCTCTGAGGCAGAACTCGTGCTCAGACCAAACAGCACTCCATTGGCCTCTCACAGCTTAAGATTAATCTCTTGCTACTCAGCATAAATGTCTGAATTACTGCTGCTCAGGGGAAACTCCACATTCTCGTGGCCTTTTGCACTCTACCAGCCTCTCACAGCTCGAGGAATCTGGTCCTTCACCAAACGTTCACCCACCACAGGTTTCCCCCACCACAGGGTTCCCCCACTGGAAGTTTGAGACAAAATGTTTGACCAGGATCCTATAAGTCTTGGACTGGCTATTCATGATGTAGAAAGAACAGAATTGAAGAGAAAGACACCGAGAGTAGAAAGATACAGAGGTAGAAGGATATAGAGGGTAGAAAGGTATGGAGGGTAGCAAGATACAGGGGATAGAAAGATACAGAGGGTAGAAAGATACAGAGGATAGAAGGATACAGAGGGTAGAAAGATACAGAGAGTAGAAAAATACAGAGAATAGAAAGATAAACAGGGTAGAAAGATAGAGATGATAGAAAGATACAGAGAGTAGAAAGGTACAGAGAGCATAATAATGCAAGCTCCCAACTCTCTCCTTTCAGAACTCACCATGTGGGAGGAATGGGCTGACTCTTATTGAAGTAGAACACAAATGGAATGAACATGACGTAAAAATTATTTCAGAAATCTATTGCTATATATAACCTGTCCAGCAAGAATCTCATACGTCTGATAAGTTTCTGTAGTGCTCGATGGACACTCCCTTTGTAGCTTTTGTTCACTGCAGGATGTGGCTCATAGGAAGTGATGGAGACTTTCATTCAGAGGACCAATATTATTATACCCTCACTGAGTAATATGCTTCTGAATGAAAAACTTCAAAGGTACAGAGAGTAGAAAGATTCAGAGAGCAGAAAGGTACTGAAGGTAGAAAGTTACAGAGAGTAGAAAGATACAGAGGGTAGAAACTAAAAGAGAGTAGAATGATACAGAGGGTAGAAACTAAAAGAGAGTAGAATGATACAGAGGGTAGAAAGGTACAGAGGGTATAACCTGTCAAGCAAGTGTCTGTGGTGTTCGATGGACACTCCCTTTGTGGCTTTTGTTCACTGTAGGATGTGGCTCATAGGAAGTGATGGAGACTTTCATTCAGAGGACAAATATTATTACACCCTCACTAAGTAATATGCTTCTGCATCAAAAACATCAAAGGTACAGACAGTAGAAAGGTACAGAGAGTAGAAAGATACAGAGAGTAGAAACTAAAAGAGAGTAGAAAGATACAGAGAGTAGAAAGATACAGAGAGTAGAAAGGTACAGAGAGTAGAAAGGTACAGAGAGTAGAAAGGTACAGAGGGTAGAAAGATATAGAGAGTAGAAAGTTACAGAAAGTAACGGAGAGCGAGGATATAAGGAGCAGCGACCCGAGGCCCGAGACCTGAGCGGCGGCGGACCTGGGCGGAACCAGAGGCGAGAGACCGGAGAGCGAGGATATAAGGAGCAGCGATCCGAGGCCCGAGACCTGAGCGGCGGCGGAACCAGAGGCGAGAGAGCAGAGAGCGGGGATATAAAGAGCAGCGACCCGAGACCTGAGCGGCGGCGGAACTGGGCGGAACCAGAGGCGAGAGACCGGAGAGCGGGAATATAAAGAGCAGCGACACGAGGCTTGCTCTGAGACCAGCGGCAGAGTTCGGGGTGACGTCACCAGTCAGAAAGTGACGCGGCACAGGGGAGGCAGCTGATTGGTGAGTAGGTTCAGGTGAGTATTTCTACCATTTTACTGTAAGTGAAGTAATAAGAAAGGGAAGGTCTGCAGGTTTTACAGCAGGTAGTGTTTTTTTTTAGTGAACCTAGGTCCCTAGTATAGTTAACATTTTCTAATTTCAACGTAATTTAAAAGGGGTAACTAAGCTAAGGCAAGTCATGGCAGCAGACCTCGCACCCGTGATATGCCCCTCCTGCAAGATGTGGGAAGTCATGGACACTACCAGTGTCCCTGCCGACCATGTGTGCAGGAAGTGTGTCCACCTGCAGCTACTGACCGATCGTATCTCGGAGCTGGAGCTGCAGGTGGACTCACTGTGGAGCATCCGCGATGCAGAGAAACTCGTGGATAGCACGTTTAGTGAGTTGGTCACACCGCAAGTAAAGGGAGTACAGGCAGGAAGTGAATGGGTAACCACCAGGCAGAGTAAGAGGTGCAGGCAGGTAGTGCAGGGGTCCCCTGTGGCCATCCCCCTCTCAAACAGGTATACCGTTTTGGATACTGTTGGGGGTGATGGCTCACCAGGAGAAGGTGGCAGCGGCCAGGTTCATGGCACCGTGGCTGGCTCTGCTGCACAGGAGGGCAGGAAAAAGAGTGGCAGAGCTATAGTGATAAGGGACTCGATTGTAAGGGGAATAGACAGGCGTTTCTGCGGACGCAACCGAGACTCCAGGATGGTATGTTGCCTCCCTGGTGCAAGGGTCAGGGATGTCTCGGAGCGGCTGCAGAATATTCTGGAGGGGGAGGGTGAACAGCCAGTTGTCGTGGTGCATATAGGTACCAACGATATAGGTAAAAAACGGGATGAGGTCCTACAAGCTGAATTTAGGGAGTTAGGAGTTAAACTAAAAAGTAGGACCTCAAAGGTAGTAATCTCAGGATTGCTACCAGTGCCACGGGCTAGTCAGAGTAGGAATGACAGGATAGCTAGGATGAATACGTGGCTTGAGAGATGGTGCAAGAGGGAGGGATTCAAATTCCTGGGACATTGGAACCAGTTCTGGGGGAGGTGGGACCAGTAAAAATTGGACAGTCTGCATCTGGGCAGGACTGGAACCAATGTCCTAGGGGGAGTGTTTGCTAGTGCTGTTGGGGAGGGTTTAAACTAATGTGGCAGGGGGATGGGAACCGATGCAGGAAGTCAGTGGGAAGTAAAGTGGTGACAGAAACAAAAGGCAGTAAGGGAGAGTGTACAAAACATGACCGGACAGATAGTCTGAGAAAGCAGGGCAAAGACCAAGGGAAGTCTAGATTAAACTGCATTTATTTCAATGCAAGAAGTCTGATGGGCAAGGCAGATGAACTCAGGGCATGGATGGGCACATGGGACTGGGATGTTATAGCTATTACTGAAGCATGGCTAAGGGAGGGGCAGGACTGGCAGCTCAATGTTCCAGGGTACAGATGCTATAGGAACGATAGAGCAGGAGGTAAGAGAAGAGGGGGAGTTGCGTTCTTGATTAGGGAGAACATCACGGCAGTAGTGAGAGAGGATATATCCGAGGGTTCGCCCACGGAGTCTGTATGGGTAGAACTGAAAAATAAGAAGGGAGAGATCACGTTGATAGGATTGTACTACAGACCCCCAAATAGTCAACGGGAAATTGAGGAGCAAATATGTAAGGAGATTACAGACAGCTGCAAGAAAAATAGGGTGGTAATAGTAGGGGACTTTAACTTTCCCAACATTGACTGGGACAGCCATAGCATTAGGGGCTTGAATGGAGAGATATTTGTTGAGTGTATTCAGGAGGAATTTCTCATTCAGTATGTGGATCGCCCGACTAGAGAGGTGGCAAAACTTGACCTCCTCTTGGGAAATAAGGAAGGGCAGGTGACAGAAGTGTTAGTGAGGGATCACTTTGGGACCAGTGATCATAATTCCATTAGTTTTAGGATAGCTATGGAGAATGATAGGTCTGGGCCAGAAGTTAAAATTCTAAATTGGGGAAAGGCCAATTTTGATGGTATTAGACAGGAACTTTCAGAAGTTGATTGGGAGAGTCTGTTGGCAGGCAAAGGGACGTCTGGTAAGTGGGAGGCTTTCAAAGGTGTGTTAACCAGGGTTCAGGGTAAGCACATCCCTTATAAAGTGAAGGGCAAGGCTGGTAGAAGTAGGGAACCTTGGATGACTCGGGAGATTGAGGCCCTAGTCAGAAAGAAGAAGGAGGCATAGGACATGCATAGGCAGCTGGGATCAAGTGGATCCCTTGAAGAGTATAGAGATTGCCGGAGTAGAGTTAAGAGAGAAATCAGGAGGGCAAAAAGGGGACATGAGATTGCTTTGGCAGATAAGGCAAAGGAGAATCCAAAGAGCTTCTACAAATACATAAAGGGCGAAAGAGTAACGAGGGAGAGAGTAGGGCCTCTTAAGGATCAACAAGGTCATCTATGTGCAGAACCACAGGAGATGGGTGAGATCCTAAATGAATATTTCGCATCGGTATTTACGGTTGAGAAAGGCATGGATGTTAGGGAACTTGGGGAAATAAATAGTGATGTCTTGAGGAGTGTACATATTACAGAGCGGGAGGTGCTGGAAGTCTTAACGTGCATCAAGGTAGATAAATCTCCGGGACCTGATGAAATATATCCCAGGACGTTATGGGAGGTTAGGGAGGAAATTGCGGGTCCCCCAGCAGAGATATTTGAATCATCAACAGCTACAGGTGAGGTGCCTGAAGATTGGAGGGTAGCAAATGTTGTGCCTTTGTTTAAGAAGGGCGGCAGGGAAAAGTCTGGGAACTACAAACCGGTGAGCCTGACATCTGTAGTGGGTAAGTTGTTGGAGGGTATTCCGAGAGACAGGATCTACGGGCATTTGGAGAGGCAGGGACTGATTAGGAACAGTCAGCATGGTTTTGTGAGAGGAAAATCATGTCTCACAAATTTGATTGAGTTTTTTGAAGGGGTAACCAAGAAGATAGATGAGGGCTGTGCAGTAGACGTGGTCTACATGGACTTTAGCAAAGCCTTTGACAAGGTACCGCATGGTAGGTTGTTACATAAGGTTAGATCTCACGGGATCCAAGGTGAGGTAGCCAATTGGATACAAAATTGGATTGACGGCAGAAGACAGAGGGTGGTTGTAGAGGGTTGTTTTTCAAACTGGAGGCCTGTGACCAGCGGTGTGCCTCAGGGATCGGTGCTGGGTCCGCTGTTATTTGTTATTTATATTAATGATTTGGATGAGAATTTAGGAGGCATGGTTAGTAAGTTTGCAGATGACACCAAGATTGGTGGCATTGTGGACAGTGAAGAAGGTTATCTAGGATTGCAACGGGATCTTGATAAATTGGGCCAGTGGGCCGATGAATGGCAGATGGAGTTTAATTTAGATAAATGTGAGGTGATGCATTTTGGTAGATCAAATCGGGCCAGGACCTACTCCGTTAATGGTAGGGCGTTGGGGAGAGTTATAGAACAAAGAGATCTAGGAGTACAGGTTCATAGCTCCTTGAAAGTGGAGTCACAGGTGGATAGGGTGGTGAAGAAGGCATTCAGCATGCTTGGTTTCACTGGTCAGAACATTGAATACAGGAGTTGGGATGTCTTGTTGAAGTTGTACAAGACATTAGTTCGGCCACACTTGGAATACTGTGTACAGTTCTGGTCACCCTATTATAGAAAGGATATTATTAAACTAGAAAGAGTGCAGAAAAGATTTACTAAGATGCTACCGGGAATTGATGGTTTGACTTATAGGGAGAGGTTAGATAGACTGGGACTTTTTTCCCTGGAGAGTAGGAGGTTTCGGGGTGATCTTATAGAAGTCTATAAAATAATGAGGGGCATAGATAAGGTCGATCGTCAAAATCTTTTCCCAAAGGTAGGGGAGTCTATAACGAGGGGGCACAGATTTAAGGTGAGAGGGGAGAGATACAAAAGGGTCCAGAGGGGCAATTTTTTCACACAAAGGGTGGTGAGTGTCTGGAACGAGCTGCCAGAGGCAGTAGTAGAGGCGGGTACAATTTTGTCTTTTAAAAAGCATTTGGACAGTTACATGGGTAAGATGGGTATAGAGGGATATGGGCCAAGTGCAGGCAATTGGGACTTGCTTAGTGGTATAAACTGGGCGACATGGACATGTTGGGCCGAAGGGCCTGTTTCCATGTTGTAAACTTCCATGATTCTATGATTCTAAAAAGTTACAGAGGGTAGAAAGGTACAGAGAGTAGAAAGATACAGAGGATAGAAAGGTACATAGAGTAGAAGCTAAAAGAGAGTAGAAAGATACAGAGAGTAGAAAGGTTCGGAGAGTAGAAAGGTTCGGAGAGTAGAAAGGTTAAGAGAGAAGAAAGGTACAGAGAGTAGAAAGAGGCAGAGAGTAGAAAGGTACAAAGAGTAGAAAGAGGCAGAGAGTCGAAAGAGGCAGAGAGTAGAAAGAGGCAGAGAGTAGAAAGGTACCGAGGATAGAAAGATGCAGAGAGTAGAAAGGTACAGAGAGTAGAAAGAGGCAGAGCGTCGAAAGGTACAAAGAGTAGAAAGATACAGAGAGTAGAAAGAGGCAGAGAGTATAAAGATACCAAGGATAGAAAGATACAGAGTGTAGAAAGATACAGAGTGTAGAAAGATACAGAGTGTAGAAAGTTACAGAGGGTTGAAAGATACAGAGAGTAGAAAGGTACAGAGAGTAGAAAGGTACAGAGAGTAGAAAGGTACAGAGAGTAGAAAGGTACAGAGAGAAGAAAGTTACAGAGGGTTGAAAGATACAGAGAGTAGAAAGGTACAGAGAGTAGAAAGTTACAGAGGGTTGAAAGATACAGAGAGTAGAAAGGTACAGAGAGTAGAAAGGTACAGAGAGAAGAAAGTTACAGAGTGTAGAAGATACAGAGGATAGAATGATACAGAAGGTAGAAAGGTCAGGGGGTAGAAAGTTTCAGAGAGTGGAAAGGTACAGAAGGTAGAAAGATACAGAGTGTAGAAAGATACAGTGTGTAGAAAGATACAGTGTGTAGAAAGAGGCAGAGAGCAGAAAGGTACAGAGAGAGGAAAGGTACAGAGA
Organism: Heptranchias perlo; assembly: GCF_035084215.1. Lineage (NCBI taxonomy): Eukaryota > Metazoa > Chordata > Chondrichthyes > Hexanchiformes > Hexanchidae > Heptranchias > Heptranchias perlo. The sequence continues at coordinate 119,112,653 of NC_090329.1, read as the reverse complement.
GTAGAAAGATACAGAGAATAGAAAGATACAGAGGATAGAAAGATACAGAGGATAGAAGGATACAGAGAGTACAAAGATACAGAGAGTAGAAAGGTACGGAGAATAGAAAGGTTCAGAGGGTAGAAAGGTAGAGAGAGTAGCAAGGTTCAGAGGGCAGAAAGGTCAGAGGGTATAAAGGTCAGAGGGTATAAAGGTCAGAGGGTATAAAGTTCAGAGGGTAGAAAGGTTCAGAGGCTAGAAAGGTACAGAGGGTAGAAAGGTCAGAGAGTAGAAACGTTCAGAGGGTTGAAAGATACAGAGAGTAGAAAGATCAGAGAGAAGAAAGGTCAGAGAGTAGAAAGGTCAGAGAGTAGAAAGGTCAGAGAGTAGAAAGGTCAGAGAGTAGAAAGGTTCAGAGGGTAGAAACGTTCAGAGGGTAGAGAGGTACAGACAGTAGAAAGGAACAGAGGGTAGAAAAGTTCAGAAAGTAGAAAGGTACAGAGTGTAGAAAGGTACAGTGAGCGTAATAATGTTCAATGCAAGCTCCCAACTCTCTCCTTTCAGAACTCACCATGTGGGAGGAATGGGCTGACTCGTGTTGAAGTAGAACAAAAATGGAATGAACATGATGTAAAAATTATTTTGGAAATCTATTGTTCTATATAACCTGTCCAGCAAGAATCTCATTTCTGATAAGTTTCTGTAGTGCTCGATGGACACTCCCTTTGTGGCTTTTGTTCACTGTAGGATGTGGCTCATTGGAAGTGATGGAGACTTTCATTCAGAGGACAATTATTATTATACCCTCACTGAGTAATATGCTTCTGCATCAAAAACTTCAAAGGTACAGAGAGTAGAAAGATACAGAGGATAGAAAGATACAGAGAGTAGAAAGGTACAGAGAGTAGAAAGGTACAGAGAGTAGAAAGGTACAGAGAGTAGAAAGGTACAGAGGGTAGAAAGGCACAGAGAGTAGAAAGAGGCAGAGAGTAGAACGGTACAGAGAGTCGAAAGATAGAGAGGATAGAATGATACAGAAGGTGGAAAGGTACAGAGGATAGAAGGATGCAGAGGGTAGAAAGGTACAGAGGGTAGAAAGGTTCAGAGGGTAGAAAGTTTCAGGGGGTAGAAAAGTTCAGAGAACAGAAAGGTTCAGAGGGTAGGAATGTTCAGAGAGTAGAAACATTCAGAGGGTAGGAAGTTTCAGGGGGTAGAAAGGTACAGAGAGTAGAAAGGTTCAGAGGGTAAAAAGGTTCAGAAGGTAGAAAGGTCACAGGGTAGAAAGGTACATTGAGTAGAAAGTTACAGAGAGTAGAAAGATACAGAGGGTAGAAAGTTACAGAGGGTAGAAAGTTACAGAGGGTTGAAAGGTACAGAGGGTTGAAAGGTACAGAGAATAGAAAAATACAGAGGGTTGAAAGGTACAGAGTAGAAAGAGGCAGAGAGCAGAAAGGTACAGAGGGTAGGAAGATACAGAGAATAGAAAGATACAGAAGATAGAAAGATACAGAGGGTAGAAAGATACAGAGGATAGAAGGATACAGAGAGTACAAAGATACAGAGAGTAGAAAGGTATGGAGAATAGAAAGGTTCAGAGGGTAGAAAGTTACAGAGAGAAGAAAGGTTCAGAGAGTAGAAAGGTAGAGAGAGTAGAAAGGTAGAGACAGTAGCAAGGTTCAGAGGGTAGAAAGGTCAGAGGGTAGAAAGGTAAGTGGGTAGAAAGTTACAGAGGGTAGAAAGTTACAGAGAGAAGAAAGTTTCAGAGGGTGAAAAGGTGAAGAGATTCGAAAGGTAGAGAGATTAGAAAGGTTCAGAGGGTATAAAGGTCGCAGAGTGGAAAGTTTCAGAGATTAGAAAGGTCAGAGAGTAGAAAGGTCAGAGGGTAGAAAGTTACAGAGAGAAGAAAGGTTCAGAGGGTGAAAAGGTCACAGGGTAGAAAGGTCAGAGAGTAGAAATGTTCAGAGGGTAGGAATTTTCAGAGGGTTGAAAGTTACAGAAAGTAGAAAGGTTCAGAGGATAGGAAAGTTTGGAGGGTTGAAAGGTACAGAGAGTAGAAAGGTCAGAGAGAAGAAAGGTCAGAGAGAAGAAAAGTCAGAGAGTAGAAAGGTTCAGAGAGAAGAAAGGTCAGAGAGAAGAAAGGTCAGAGAGAAGAAAGGTTCAGAGAGAAGAAAGGTCAGAGAGAAGAAAAGTCAGAGAGTAGAAAGGTTCAGAGAGAAGAAAGGTCAGAGAGAAGAAAGGTCAGAGAGAAGAAAGGTCAGAGAGTAGAAAGGTTCAGAGGGTAGAAAGGTTCAGAGGGTAGAGAGGTACAGACAGTAGAAAGGAACAGAGGGTAGAAAAGTTCAGAGAGCAGAAAGGTACAGAGCGTAGAAAGGTACAGAGAGTAGAAAGGTACAGAGGATAGAAAGATGCAGAGAGTAGAAAGATGCAGAGAGTAGAAAGATGCAGAGAGTAGAAAGGTACAGTGAGCGTAATAATGTTCAATGCAAGCTCCCAACTCTCTCCTTTCAGAACTCACCATGTGGAAGGAATGGGCTGACTCTTATTGAAGTAGAACAAAAATGGAATGAACATGATGTAAAAATTATTTTGGAAATCTATTGTTCTATATAACCTGTCCAGCAAGATCTCATTTCTGATAGGTTTCTGTCGTGCTCGATGGACACTCCCTTTGTGGCTTTTGTTCACTACAGGATGTGGCTCATTGGAAGTGATGGAGACTTTCAATCAGAGGACAAATATTATTATACCCTCACTGAGTAATATGCTTCTGCATCAAAAACTTCAAAGGTACAGAGAGTAGAAAGATACAGAGAGTAGAAAGTTACAGAGGGTAGAAAGGTACAGAGAGTAGAAAGATACAGAGGATAGAAAGATACAGAGGGTAGAAAGTTACAGAGAGTAGAAAGGTACAGAGAGTAGAAAGAGGCAGAGAGTAGAACGGTACGGAGGGTAGAAAGATACAGAGGGTAGAAAGTTACAGAGAGTAGAAAGGTACAGAGGGTAGAAAGTTACAGAGAGTAGAAAGGTACAGAGGGTAGAAAGTTACAGAGGGTTGAAAGATACAGAGAGTAGAAAGGTACAGAGGGTTGAAAGATACAGAGAGTAGAAAGGTACAGAGAGTAGAAAGATACAGAGGATAAAATGATGCAGAAGGTAGAAAGATACAGAGGATAGAAAGGTACAGAGAGAAGAAAGTTACAGAGTGTAGAAAGATACAGAGGATAGAATGATACAGAAGGTGGAAAGATACAGAGGATAGAAGGATGCAGAGGGTAGAAAGGTTCAGAGGGTAGAAAGGTTCAGAGGGTAGAAAGTTTCAGAGGGTCGAAAGGTTCAGGGGGTAGAAAAGTTCAGAGAACAGAAAGGTGCAGAGGGTAGGAATGTTCAGAGAGTAGAAAGGTAGAGAGAGTAGAAAGGTAGAGAGAGTAGAAAGGTAGAGAGAGTAGAAAGGTAGAGAGAGTAGAAAGGTTCAGAGGGTAGAAAGGTCAGAGGGTAGAAAGGTCAGAGGGTAGAAAGTTACAGAGGGTAGAAAGTTACAGAGGGTAGAAAGTTACAGAGGGTAGAAAGTTACAGAGAGAAGAAAGGTTCAGAGGGTGAAAAGGTGAAGAGATTCGAAAGGTAGAGAGAGTAGAAAGGTTCAGAGAGTAGAAAGGTTCAGAGGCTAGAAAGGTCAAAGGGTAGAAAGGTTCTGAGTGTAGAAAGGTTCAGAGAGTAGAAAGGTCACAGGGTAGAAAGGTCAGACAGTAGAAACGTTCAGAGGGTAGGAAGTTTCAGAGAGTAGAAAGGTTCAGAGGGTAGGAAGTTTCAGAGAGTAGAAAGGTTCAGAGGGTAGGAAAGTTTGGAGGGTTGAAAGGTACAGAGAGTAGAAAGATCAGAGAGTAGAAAGATCAGAGAGTAGAAAGGTACAGAGAGTAGAAAGGTACAGAGAGTAGAAAGGTACAGAGAGTAGAAAGATAAAGAGGGTAGAAAGGTACAGGGAGTAGAAAGGTACAGAGAGTGGAAAGGTACAGAGAGTAGAAAGGTACAGGGAGTAGAAAGGTACAGAGAGTAGAAAGATAAAGAGGGTAGAAAGGTACAGGGAGTAGAAAGGTACAGAGAGTAGAAAGGTACAGAGAGTAGAAAGGTACAGAGAGAAGAAAGGTCAGAGAGAAGAAAGGTCAGAGAGTAGAAAGGTTCAGAGAGAAGAAAGGTCAGAGAGAAGAAAGGTCAGAGAGAAGAAAGGTCAGAGAGTAGAAAGGTTCAGAGGGTAGAAACGTTCAGAGGGTACAGAGAGTAGAAAGGTACAGAGAGTAGAAAGGTACAGAGAGCGTAATAATGCAAGCTCCCAACTCTCTCCTTTCAGAACTCACCATGTGGGAGGAATGGGCTGACTCTTATTGAAGTAGAACAAAAATGGAATGAACATGACGTAAAAATTATTTTAGAAATCTATTGCTATATATAACCTGTCCAGCAAGAATCTCATATGTCTGATAAGTTTCTGTAGTGCTCGATGGACACTCCCTTTGTAGCTTTTGTTCACTGCAGGATGTGGCTCATAGGAAGTGATGGAGACTTTCATTCATAGGACAATTATTATTACACCCTCACTAAGTAATATGCTTCTGCATCAAAAATTTCAAAGGTACAGAGAGTAGAAAGGTACAGAGAGTAGAAAGGTACAGAGAGTAGAAAGGTACAGAGGGTAGAAAGATACAGAGAGTAGAAAGATACAGAGAGTAGAAAGATACAGAGAGTAGAAAGATACAGAGAGTAGAAAGGTACAGAGAGTAGGAAGGTACAGAGGGTAGAAAGATACGGAGGTTGGAAAGATACAGAGGGTAGGAACATAGGAACATAGGAACAGGAGTAGGCCATTCAGCCCCTCGTGCCTGCTCCACCATTTGATAAGATCATGGCTGATCTGTGATCTAACTCCATATGCCCGCCTTTGGCCCATATCCCTTAATACCTTTGATTGCCCAAAAGCTATCTATCTCAGATTTAAATTTAGCAATTCAGCTAGTATCAATTGCCATTTGCAGAAGAGAGTTTCAAACTTCTACCACCCTTTGTGTGTAGAAATGTTTTCTAATCTCGCTCCTGAAAGGTCTGGCTCTAATTTTTAGACTGTGCCCCCACTCCTAGAATCCCCAACCAGCGGAAATAGTTTCTCTCTATCCACCCTATCTGTTCCCCTTAATATCTTATAAACTTCGATCAGATCACCCCTTAACCTTCGAAACTCCAGAGAATACAACCCCAATTTGTGTAATCTCTCCTCGTAACTTAACCCTTGAAGTCCGGGTATCATTCTAGTAAACCTACGCTGCACTCCCTCTAAGGCCAATATGTCCTTCCGAAGGTGCGGTGCCCAGAACTGCTCACAGTACTCCAGGTACGGTCTAACCAGGGTTTTGTATAGCTGCAGCATAACTTCTGCCCCCTTGTACTCTCGTCCTCTAGATATAAAGGCCAGCATTCCATTAGTCTTATTGATTATTTTCTGCACCTGTTCATGACACTTCAATGATCTATGTACCTGAACCCCTAAGTCCCTTTGGACATCCACTGTTTTTAACTTTTTACCATTTAGAAAGTACCCTGTTCTATCCTTTTTTGATCCAAAGCGGATGACCTCACATTTGTCTGCATTGAATTCCATTTGCCACAGTTTTGCCCATTCACCTAATCTATCAATATCGCTTTGTAATTTTATGTTTTCATCTACACTGCTTGCAATGCCACCAATCTTTGTGTCATCGGCAAACTTCTATGCCTTCATCTAAGTCGTTAATAAATATTGTGAATAATTGAGGCCCCAAGACAGATCCCTGCGGGACTCCACTAGTCACATCCTGCCAATGTGAGTACCTACCCATTATCCCTACTCTCTGTTGCCTTTCGCTCAGCCAACTTCCTAACCAAGACCATAGTTTTCCCTTGATTCCATGGGCTTCTATCTTAGCCAACAGTCTCTTATTTGGGACCTTATCAAATGCCTTCTGGAAGTCCATATAAATAACATCCATTGACATTCCCCTGTCCACTACTTAAGTCATCTCTTCAAAAAATTCAATCAGGTTTGTCAGGCACGACCTACCTTTCACAAATCCATGCTGGCTCTCTCTGATTAACTGAAAATTCTCGAGGTGTTCAGTCACCCTATCCTTAATTATAGACTCCAGCATTTTCCCCACAACAGATGTTAGGCTAACTGGTCTATAATTCCCTGGTTTCCCTCTCTCTCCTTTCTTAAAAAGCGGAGTGACATGTGCAATTTTCCAATCCAGAGGGACAGTTCCTGAATCTAGAGAACTTTGAAAGATTATAGTTAGGGCATGTGCAATGTGCTCACCTACTTCCTTTAAAACTCTGGGATGGAAACCATCTGGTCCTGGGGATTTGTCACTCTTTAGTGCTATTATTTTCTTCATTACTGTTGCTTTACTTATATTAATTTTATCGAGTCCCTGTCCCCGATTCAATATTAGTTTTCTTGGGATTTCCGGCATGCTGCCCTCTTTTTCTACTGTAAATACTGACGCAAAGTAATTGTTCAACATGTCCGCCATTTCCCCATTGTCAATCACAATATCCCCACTTTCAGTTTTTAAGGGGCCAACACTGCTCCTGACCACCCTCTTTTTCCTAATGTAACTATAAAAGTTCTTCGTATTGGTTTTGATATCCCTTGCAAGTTTCTTTTCATACTCTCTTTTTGTAGCTCTTACTATCTGTTTTGTGACCCTTTGTTGATCTTTGTATCTTTCCCATTCGCCAGGATCTGTGCCATTTTTTGTCTTTTAGTATGCCCTTTCCTTATGTCTTATACTGTCCCTTACCTCTTTAGTTGTCCATGGCTGTTTTTTTTGGCAAGTAGAGTTCTTGCCCCTCAGGGGTATAAACCGATTCTGTATCACGTTAAATGTTTCTTTAAACATTTCCCACTGATCATCAGTCGTTTTACCCATTAACAGATTTGTCCAGTTTACTGTGGACAGTCTTTGTCTCTTCCCATTGAAGTCGGCCTTGCCCAAGTCTAGAATCTTAGCAGCTGACTCACTTTTTTCCCTTTCAAACACTACATTGAACTCGATCATGTTATGATCGCTATTGGATAGATGTTCGTGTACAGTTAAGCCGTTAACTAAATCTGGTTCATTACTCATTACTAAATCTAGTATGGCTTGCCCCCTTGTTGCCTCCAGGACATACTGCTGTAGAAAACTATCCCGAACACACTCAAGAAATTCACTACCTTTCTGACAGTTGCTAGTCTGCTTTTCCCAATCTATGTGAAGGTTAAAGTCCCCCATTAAGACCACTATGTCTTTCTTACACACTTGTCTAATCTCTGCATTTATACAATCTAGCACTTCAGAGCTGCTGCCAGGGGTCCTATACACAATTCCCACTATAGTCTTAGATCCTTTCCTATTTCTCAATTCAACCCATAAGGTCTCTGTTGGCTGCTTACCTCTCTTTATATCCTCCTTTATCATTGAAGTGATTTCATCTCTAATCGTTAAGGCTACTCCTCCCCCTCTTCCATTTTCCCTGTCTCTCCTGTCGATCTTATAACCCGGTATATTTAGTTCCCAATCCTGACCATCCTGCAGCCATGTCTCAGTGATAGCTATCGTGTCATACCCTCTAATTTGAATTTGAACCTGTAGTTCATTTAATGTATTCCTTATACTCCGTGCATTTGTATATAGAACTCTTAGTTGGACCGCACACCATAGCCTGACCTTCAGCTTTGTTGCTGGGTTAATCGCCTTACACCTTCTAGTTTTCACTTCATCTGTAGTGTCTAAAGTACACTTTCTTTCTGCTGCTCTATGCTTTTCCCTTTCACTTGTCCTTGAACAACTGTTTGTACTATTTGTATTGTAAATTTCCCCTGGGTCTTCCCCTCTCTTGCTGCTCTCAACTTTACTCCCTTCTGACTCCCCTCTCATGTTCCCATCCCCCTGCCACTCTAGTTTAAACCTTCCACAACAGCACTAGCAAACACCCCCGTGAGGACATTGGTCCCGGTCCTGCTTGGGTGTGACCCATCCCGCTTGTAGACAGATACAGAAGGTAGAAAGATGCAGAGGGTAGAAAGATACAGAGTGTGGAAAGATACAGAGGATAGAAAGGTACAGAGGGTCGAAAGGTACAGAGGGTCGAAAGGTACAGAGGGTCGAAAGGTACAGAGGGTCGAAAGGTACAGAGGGTCGAAAGGTACAGAGTGTAAAAAGGTACAGAGTGTAAAAAGGTACAGAGAGTAGAAAGATACAGAGGGTTGAAAGGTACAGAAGGTCAAAAGGTACAGAGGATAGAAAGATACAGAGGGTAGAAAGATACAGAGGGTAGAAAGATACAGAGGGTAGAAAGATACAGAGGGTAGAAAGGTACAGAGAGTAGAAAGATACAGAGAGTAGAAAGATACAGAGGGTTGAAAGGTACAGAGAGTAGAAAAATACAGAGGATAGAAAAATACAGTGAGTAGAAAGATACAGTGAGTAGAAAGATAGAAATGATAGAAAGATACAGAGAGTAGAAAGGTACAGAGAGTGTAATAATGTTCAATGCAAGCTCCCAACTCTCTCCTTTCAGAACTCATCGTATGGGAGGAATGGGCTGACTCTTATTGAAGTAGAACAAAAATGGAATGAACATGACGTAAAAATTATTTCAGAAATCTATTGTTAAATATAACCTGTCCAGCAAGAATCTCATATTTCTGATAAGTTTCTGTGGTGTTCGATGGACACTCCCTTTGTCGCTTTTGTTCACTGTAGGATGTGGCTCATAGGAAGTGATGGAGACTTTCATTCAGAGGACCAATATTATTATACCCTCACTGAGTAATATGCTTCTGAATGAAAAACTTCACTCGGAGATTAGACTTAAGATCTTGCTTCATGAGTCAAATCTTTGGCAGGATTTCAGAACGCAAAGCAGCAAAAATCCCCCACCATCAACATCCTGGGGGGGGTCACCATTGACCAGAAACTTAACTGGACCAGCCACATAAATACTGTGGCTGCAAGAGCAGGTCAGAGGCTAGGTATTCTGCGGCAAGTGACTCACCTCCTGACTCCCCAAAGCCTTTCCACCATCTACAAGGCACAAGTCAGGAATGTGATGGAATACTCTCCACTTGCCTGGATGAGTGCAGCTCCAACAACACTGAGAAAGCTCGACACCATCCAGGACAAAACAGCCCACTTGATTAGCACCCCATCCACCACCTTAAACATCCACTCTCTCCACCACCGGCGCACTGTGGCTGCAGTGTGTACCATCCACAGGATGCACTGCAGCAACTCACCAAGGCTTCTTCGACAGCACCTCCCAAACCCATGATCTTTACCACCAGAAGGACAAGAGTAGCAGGCACATGGGAACAACACCACCTGCACGTTCCCCTCCAAGTCACTCACCATCCCGACTTGGAAATATATCGCCGTTCCTTCGTCGTCACTGGGTCAAAATCCTTGAACTCCCTACCTAACAGCACTGTGGGAGAACCTTCACCACACGGACTGCAGCAGTTCAAGAAGGCAGCTCACCGCCACCTTCTCAAGGGCAATTAGGGATGGGCAATAAATGCTGGCCTTGCCAGCGATGCCCACATACCATGAATGAATAAAAAAAAATGTCAATAACTGTACACCAGATGTAATGGGGGGAATTTTAACCCCCTAGAACAGGTGGGTTGGGAGCGAGTGAGAGGTTAAAGTACCAGCTTTTTGGAGTGTTACTGCATCCCGGCTCCAAAGCGCCACTTCCGGGTTTAACCCTGGCGCATTTGGATGCATGCACACAACAGAAACCTGCAAATCCCATCCCCACTTAAAGCCGGTGAGACTATATTTAAAGGGCCAATTCAGGTAGTTGAAACACTTTAGGTACTTTACTTTTTTGTGGATTCTGCAACAGAAACCGTTTTAGCTACTCCTGAACCTGACTCCCATGGCTTCTGAAACATGCCATTGAAATATTAATACAGTGCTTTTCACAGTCAATAAATCTCTGGATTGTGCCCCCTTTACCCAAGTCCAGATTACCAACATATATTGGGAAGAACAATGGTTCCAACACTGACCCCTAGGGGACATCACTGTTTCCATCCCTCCAATCTGAAAAAAATCCATTAACCACTGCTCTCTGTTTTGTTTCCTTTAAGTAACCTCCTATCCATGTTGCCACATTCCCTTTAAAACCACGTGTATTAATTTTATCAACAAACAATACACTCTTATTTCATTAGTTGCCTTTTATAAATCTGTACTGATAGTCCTTAATTCGCCCTTCTGGAGAACTATGTTCAGTTTTGGGTGCTGCACCTCAGGAAGACTGTATTGGTCTTGGAGGGAAGACATCTCAGTATCACCAAAATGATACTGGGGTTTAAAGGGTTAAAATATAAGAACAGATTGCATACACTTGGCTTGTATTCCTTTGAGTTTAGAAGGTTCAGGTGTGATCTAATTGAGGTGTTTAAAATGATAAAAGGGATTCAATAGGGTAGATACAGAGAAACTATTTCCTCTGGTGGGGGAACCCAGAATGAGGGGGCACAATCTGATAATTAGAGCTAGGACATTCAGGAATGAAATCAGGAAACACTTTTTTCACACAAAAGATAGTGAAAATCCTCAACTCTCTCTCTCAAAAGGCTGTGGATACTGAGTCCATTGAAGCTTTCAAGAATGAGTTAGATACATTTTTATTAGGTAAGAGTATCAAGAGATATGGAGCAAAGTCAGGTAAATGGAATGGCGGAATAGGCCAGAGGGCTTATTTTTTATTCGTTCATGGGACGTGGGCATCGCTGGCGAGGCCGGCATTTATTGCCCATCCCTAATTGCCCTTGAGAAGGTGGTGGTGAGCCGCCTTCTTGAACCGCTGCAGTCCCTGTGGTGAAGGTTCTCCCACAGTGCTGTTAGGAAGGGAGTTCCAGGATTTTGACCCAGTGACGATGAAGGAACGGCGATATATTTCCAAGTCGGGATGGTGTGTGACTTGGAGGGGAACGTGCAGGTGGTGTTGCTCTCATTTACCTGCTGCCCTTGTCCTTCTAGGTGGTAGAGGTCGCGGGTTTGGGAGGTGCTGTCAAAGAAGCCTTGGCGTGTTCTGCAGTGCATCCTGTGGATGGTGCACACTGTAGTCACTGTGCGCCGGTGGTGAAGGGAGTGGATGTTTAGGGTGGTGGATGGGGTGCCAATCAAGCGGGCTGCTTTGTCCTGGATGGTGTCGAGCTTCTTGAGTGTTGTTGGAGCTGCACTCATCCAGGCAAGTGGAGAGTATTCCATCACACTCCTGACTTGTGCCTTGTAGATGGTGGAAAGGCTTTGGGGAGTCAGGAGGTGAGTCACTCACCGCAGAATACACAGCCTCTGACCTGCTCTTGTAGCCACAGTATTTATATGGCTGGTCCAGTTAGGTTTCTGGTCAATGGTGACCCCCAGGATGTTGATGGTGGGGGATTCGGCAATGGTAATGCTGTTAAATGTCAAGGGGAGGTGGTTAGACTCTCTCTTGTTGGAGATGGTCATTGCCTGGCACTTGTCTGGCGTGAATGTTACTTGCCACTTATCAGCCCAAGCCTGGATGTTGTCCAGGTCTTGCTGCATGCAGGCTCGGACTACTTCATTATTTGAGGGGTTGCGAATGGAACTGGACACTCGGCAATCATCAGCAAACATCCCCATTTCTGACCTTATGATGGAGGGAAGGTCATTGATGAAGCAGCTGAAGATGGTTGGGCCTTGGACATTGCCCTGAGGAACTCCTGCAGCAATGCCCTGGGGCTGAGATGATTGGCCTCCAACAACCACTACCATCTTCCTTTGTGCTAGGTATGACTCCAGCCACTGGAGAGTTTTCTCCCTGATTCCCATTCACTTCAATTTTACTCAGGCTCCTTGGTGCCACACTCGGTCAAATGCTACCTTGATGTCAAGGGCAGTCACTCTCACCTCACCTCTGGAATTCAGCTCTTTTGTCCATGTTTGGATCAAGCCTGTAATGAGGTCTGGAGCTGAGTGGTCCTGGCGGAACCCAAACTGAGCATCGGTGACAGGTTATTGGTGAGTAAGTGCCGCTTGATAGCACTGTCGACGACACCTTCCATCACTTTGCTGATGATTGAGAGTAGACTGATGGGGCGGTAATTGGCCGGATTGGATTTGTCCTGCTTTTTGTGGACAGGACATACCTGGGCAATTTTCCACATTATCGGATAGATGCCAGTGTTGTAGCTGTACTGGAACAGCTTGGCTAGAGGCGCAGCTAGTTCTGGAGCACAAGTCTTCAGCACTACAGCCGGGATGTTGTCGGGGCCCATAGCCTTTGCTGTATCCAGTGCACTCAGCCGTTTCTTGATGTCACGTGGAGTGAATCGAATTGGCTGAAGACTGGCTTCTGTGATGGTGGGGATATCGGGAGGAGGCCGAGATGGCTGAATGGCTTACTGCTGATCCTATGTAATCAGCTCCACATTTCAGCCCTCAACAGTTCCCAACATTCACATAGCAAATGTCTCAGAACACCTTAATAGCCTATTTATTAAAAGTGAGAATAATCTGATGCGTCAGCATATTCCAACAACACATATTGTTTCGGCTATGTGATTTTTATAATGGCCGGTTTAAGTGTTAGATGCTTCAGAAAGCTTGCTTCAACTTGAAATAAAGACTAGTATATTTACAGTTCATTCTGCTTAGAAGTATATGGAACAAGTTTGTGGCCACCAATTATTGCACTAAATTATGGAAATAGTTTAAATATTTACTGTAACCAGTCAACGAACGCCACCATTAGTTAGACTTACCCTTGCCTGTTTAATCGCCATGATATTTTGCGCTGCAAGTTGCTGTAAGTGGGAGAGGGAAATGGTGCGGCGCCCTCTACAGGGCATCTGGGATCTGAGTGAACAGAGCAAGGAACTGTGTATGTCCCCTTATTCAACTAGATTGAAGGGTTGTGAAATGAACAGCACAAGGACTAAGAAGGAAGTGTGAATTCAATGTCAAATCAGGTACAAAAAGAGAAATAAAGAGAGGAAAAGAAAGATTGGATTAAGAGAGATTAAGAGAGAGAGAGAAAAGAGACAGAAAGAAAATGTTGAAAAAAATAATTTAATTTACATTTTTTAAACGATCTCCAACAACAATTAAAACCTGAAGGAATGAGACTCCACACTTGTGATCGTTAATTTTCAGTGCCAGAGAGGTTGATTAGCAGTAATTAACACGGATTACATCATTAAAATGATACTTAAACTTGAAATGATTTGACTTAGCTTTCTGTGGTGAGTTTAGTTCGCAAATATCTAGTTCGCAAGCACAGGAACTTCACACTGTTCAATACATTTCAATGGGGAGCCAGACAGCAAGATGCCGTTTTCGCGAAGCTAACGGCGGAGCGGCATATCTCAGACAGCAACTTTTCAATTTCCGCGTTTAATCGTGCATCTGCCCTCACCTGAAGTTGCTGTGGCATTTGCACATAAATAATGGAGGGCGCTATTAGCCTCACTGTTATTTTGACTGCAAATTTTGGGCCATTAAGTTTGGTGTCCAAACTGCAGCTCGGAGATAATGGGTCGGATTTTGCTGTAAAAATAATGGTGAGGCTAACAGTGCTCACCGTTATTTCTGTACAAATCGGACAGCAACTTCCTGCGACCGCACATGTGCAGTTAAACGCTGAAATCGGGAAGTTGCTGTCCGAGATGTGATGCTCCTCCAAAAGCTGCATGAGAACAGCATCTCGCCGTCTGACACACCGTTCAAATCTATTGAACAGTGTGAACTTCCTGTACTTGCCTCACAGATACGGACTAAACTCGCCAAAAAAAGTTAGGACTTGTCCATCCCAGTGTAAATACCCTATTACGGCGTGGTAAGTCTTAATTACTGCCAAACAATCTCTCTGGCACTGAAAATTAACTTTTACAAGTGTGGAGTCTCATTCCTTCAGGTTTATTTATTGTTGGATATTTTAAAAAAATTAAATAAATTTAAATTTAAATTAAAAAATATTTTTTTTTACTTTTTCTTTCTGTCTCTTTTATCTCTGTCTTGTAATCCAATCCTTCCTACCCTCTCTTTATTTCACTTACTGTACCTGATTTGACATTGAATTCACTATTCTAACTTACACTTCCTGGTTCAGATTCTGCTCTGCTCATTAATGATTCTTCAGTCTCATTGGTTAAGGAGATACAGAGTTGCTTTCCCTGTTCACACAGGTCCCAGATGCCCTGTAGAGGGCACCGCTCTGAAAGGATCTCGAATTTACAGGAACTTGCTACGCAAAACCCCATGGAAAATCTACAGGCAAGTGCCAGTCTAACGAATGGCTGGCGCTGTTCGTTCACTGCTCACAACAAAATCCAACCTAATGGGCAAGAACATGGCAGATGCAGTATAATGTGGATAAATGTGAGGTTATCCATTTTGGTTGTAAAAACAGAAAGCCAGATTATTATCTGAATGGTGATAGATTGGGAAAAGGGGAGGTGCAACGAGACCTGGGTGTCCATGTACACCAGTCGCTGAAAGCGAGCATTCAGGTACAGCAAGCAGTTAGGAAGGCAAATGGTATGTTGGCCTTCATTGCAAGAGGATTTGAGTACAGGAGCAGGGATGTCTTACTGCAGTTATAGAGGGCCTTGGTGAGACCACATCTGGAATATTGTGTGCAGTTTTGGTCTCCTTATCTGAGGAAGGATGTCCTTGCACAAAGGTTTACCAGACTGATTCCTGGGATGGCAGGACTGATGTATGAGGAGGGATTGGTTCGACTAGGCCTATATTCACTAGAGTTTAGAAGAATGAGAGGTGATCTCATCAAAACATATAAAATTCTAACAGGACTAGACAGACTAGATGCGGGGAGGATGTTCCCGATGGCTGGGGAGTCCAGAACCAGGGGTCACAGTCTCAGGATACGGGGTATGCCATTTAGAACCAAGATGAGGAGAAATTTCTTCACTCAGAGGGTGGTGAACCTGTGGAATTCTCTACCACAGAAGGCAGTGGAGGCCAAGTCATTAGATGTATTCAAGAAGGAGATAGATATATTTCTTAATGCTAACGGGATATGGGGATATGGGGAAAAGCAGGAACAGGGTACTGAGTTAGACGATCAGCCATGATCTTTTTGAATGGCGGAGCAGGCCCGAAGGGCCAAATGGCCTACTCTTGCTCCTATTTTCTATGTTTCTATGTTTCTAATATGTGCCCGAGAACCCTGGATAAGTGGGCTGGGAAGCCCTGATGACTCACACTCCTGCAGTCAACTGCTGCTGTAATGTAGGAAACACGACACACAGCAAGGCCCCACAAACAGCAAGGTGATAATGAGCAGCTAGTCTGTTTTTTTAGTGATGTTGGTTGAGGGATAAATATTGGCCAGGACACCGGGGAGAACTCACCTGCTCTTATTCGAAATAGTGCCATGGGATCTTTTACGTCTACCTGAGCGGGCAGACGGGGCCTCGGTTTAATGTCTCATCCAAAGGACGGCATCTCCGACAATGCAGTACTCCCTCAGTACTTTTTTGTGCGTTCTTTGAACTTGGTGTGTTATATTGGCCCCTGGTAATCAACAGAATGATCCATGAAGATAAAAAGATTGGATATTCTGCTGTAAGAGAGCTGAAAATAATGGTGCGTCATTGATACTGGAACTTGGAACTTGGTACAACAAAGTAAAGATGCCTGCGATATTGTCAGTTAGCAGCATCTAGTTCTTCACCTTTTTAAAAAGAAAATGTTAACTTTTAAAATATAAATTAAAATAAATGACTTCTAATAATTCATAATCACAATAAATATTAGTTTAATCCATAGACCCCAGATAAGGCACTCATTACAAATTGCCTTTTTCATCAGTGTATTCATGTCAATGAGAAAGCAAGCTCCTGACAGGACCAACTTTGATTGAGGGGAATGGGTTGAAATCATGCTGTGTGATATTTGGCAGCAAACTAGTAGAAATCACTTTGTCTGCCCTTTTGCTTTTAAACAGAATGACACCTTTGTAAAATTGCAGAGAGGCATTTTCCCACCAACTGGCTTGCCCCAGCGTGCTTTGTTGAAGTTTGCCTTACTCCTGGGCAACTCACTGCACTCAAATATCAATCGGTTTTGATCTGATACAGAACATGATACCAGAACGGAGAGGTTATACCTATCAGGAAAGATTGAATAAGCTGGGGCTCTTTTCTCTAGAAAAGAGAGGGTTGAGAGGTGACCTGATAAAGGCCTTTAAAATTATGAAAGGGTTTGATAGGGTAGATGTAGAGAAAATGTTTCCACTTGTGGTGGAGACCAAAACTAGGGGTCATAAATATAAGATAGTCACTAATAAATCCAATAGGGAATTCAGGAGAAATTTCTTTACCCAGAGAGTGGTTAGAATGTGGAACTCACTACCACAAGGAGTAGTTGAGACAAATAGCATAGATGCATTTAAGGGGAAGCTAGATAAGCACAGGAGAGGGCAAGGAATAGAAGGATATGCTGATAGGATTAGGTGAAGTAGGGTGGAAGGAAGCTCATCTGGAGCATAAAGACTGGCATGGACCAGTTGGGCCGAATGGCCTGTTTCTGTGCTCTACACTATATAATTCTATGTAAACATGTTTGATGTCACATCAACGGCCTTGCATTTCATATTTGACCGGCTGTAACTGCAACTGTCAGGTGCATTGTCAATTCCATCAGCAGAACGTTCTCGCTATGGAAAGAATGTCCATTTTAGTTTCCTGGTACAGCAACCATGCAATTTCATTGTTTGCGAAGGCTGGAATGCATCCAGGTAATGTTTGCCATGATATCATTTGTGACGGTTACCAGGGAAGTGCCATGCTAAGCTAGCAGCTAAAGACTTTTGGCTTCAATCCACGTTTAAACAAAAGTAGAGTTGCCATCAAGAAGAAACCGGCCTAGAGTCATTGCCAAAAAATAGTGCACTTTTTGTCTTATAGGTAAAAAAGCCCAGAAAGAATACATTTTATGCTGCAACGTTCATTAGGCCGATAAACTCATGTTTTTCATCTGTAGCATCCCAAACCCAGACAAGCGTGAATTTGTCTACAATCTCACTCAAGTAAGTAGAGTCATTGCCATAGCATTTTCTGTGCATTTTGGCACATATCTGGATATACCTTATTGCTGCTTAACTCATCATTTTCTTTTTACCAGTTATCTCCCTCCCATCCCCCCACCCCCACCTCCCGCCTCCTCCCTGATCACTCCTTAACACACTGACACCATACCAGGGCTTGGTTCCGTGGGCACTCCATTGCCCTCTATTATACATGGATCTTGACAGTGAGTGTCAGCAAGATGTTTGACCTCAGAAGACATTGCGGCCGATCCCTGATCAGAGCCCACATGCATGCACTTCTAACAGGGGTCACTGGATAGCAAATAATCGCTGGAGCTCTGGGCAATTTTTCCCTCCCTAACCCAGTGCGATGTTTACTAAGACCCTGATTTTTATGTTAATGAACAAATATTCAATGCCAATATAAAATGAGCACCGCATGCAACACCACTGCCCGTCAGTTGGCTTCTCGCTGTTAAAGGAGTATTGCTGGTTTTCACGTTTCTGCGTAGCTCTTCGTCATTGATTGTTTCTGTGTCAACATTGCTGTTGTGGGAGAAAGGAAGTTAGTGAAACTTATTGCAGCCTTACTGCCGACTTCTTAAAGCTGTACTGTCTCTGTTACCTGTGCCTGTTTTCCCAGAGAACAGTCATCGTGTATGTGTTTTTTTTTACTTTGTTCTTAGGATGTAGGCAATCCTGGCAAGGCTGCATTTATTGCCCATCCCTATTTGCATTGACAGCCGCAGTCCTTGTGGTGATGATGGTCCCACAATGGTATTAGGTAGGGAATTCCAGAATATTGACCTAGCAACAACAAAGGAATCGCGATATATGT